>NW_007728017.1:30806-37838 GCF_000696425.1 Galeopterus variegatus | reverse complement strand
AAAAAAACCCCAATAGATGAGTCCTCTTATCCTCACTTTACAGATGAGGAGCGGAGGCTTGAAGGGATATCTTGATCAAGTTCACATGATTGAGAGTGTTGAGCTGAGAAGTGAACCCAGATCTTGTTTGGTTTGGAAGCTGGTGCCGGCCCTCGTACTTGAACAGTACATTACAGTGCGCAAAAGCCCCTTCATAAGCCGCCTCTCTGTTGACAGCTGCTGCCGCCTGTGTGCGAGAACTCTGCTGGCCCCATTCTCCAGCTGAAGAGAATGAGCCTCTGGCTCTTGGTCAGGCTGCAGAATGGTGCGATGGGACGGGGGGTCTGGGTTATGGGGTGTCTGCCCCAGTTCTTTTGGTGGCTGCCAACCACAGAGGCATGCAGCAGAGCACAAAGATTTGGACAGTACTCTGGCCACTCCTCCCCAGCCATCCTTCTCAGTATACATGAGATGTTCCAATTATGATGTTTTATTCTAATGACAAAGCGTATAACAAGCACAGGAAATGGCCTGGCATTAATCTCCACTCCATCTTATGGCAGTGACTGCAATGAAAATGAGAAATAGTTTAAGCTTAACCCATTCTCATTACAATCATAATTACATTTTGTGGTCATTCTTAGTTTCTAGCAGAACCCAACTGCTCTCCATGTCAATTTGAAAGATACAGACAGCCCTTAATTTCTCTCCAGCATTCATTTGCCCAGCCATCTGCCGAGGACTGATCCTTGAGAAGCTGAAAATTAGGCTTAAGGAACTTATCTGTTTTATGTTTTAAATGGTTTGGCACTGACCTGCTAAACATCTGGATAAATGTAATTTACATCCATGTGCCTCAAAACACATTGAATTGGGCAACCGATTTATCTTTCTAATAATATGTTTAATAGAATACTCAAAGTTGGGCCCTGATTATACAGCTAATGGCTGAGAACTAACTGAGAAGCATGCTGGGTGGCAAGAGGAGAGGGGCTGGGCACCAAACTTTGCTAAGAACATTCCCCCCAATTCATAGCTCATCACTAGAGTATTGAGTGGACGAGTCCCTGCATACATTGTGCAGATGGTATTCTCCAGAATTTCACGACTCTGCAGTTTGCTTTTGTGGTGGTTTAACCATTTCTGTTACCAATAAGCATTTTTACCAATGGCTCCTTTATTCTTTTTGTAGATATTAACTGAGTGCCTACAACATGCTAGCCATTAGCTAGGAGGTGGGGATGCAAAGACAAATGAGGCTGAGCCCCTGATTTTGGGATCCACTTTCTGGTGGTCAACCAGAGAGGACACAAAGCACAGAAGGTTGTGGAGGTGCAGAGGGGACCCACAACCCAGTCCCAGCGTGAGTGGTGGGTGGGGAAGGCCCTGCAGCATCTTCACCTGGTCTCGACTAGTTGAGACCAGTGGATAAAACACCCAGCATCTCTGGGGCTCAGTTTCTCCATCCTTAAATGCATCTACCTGGGGCTGACAAGAATGGAAGCAGATAGTAGACAAAGTGCTTAGTTGAGATCCCGGTGTCTACTAAGTGTCCACTAAGTATAGGGGACATAAAGGCTTCCTGGAGGGGCCATGATGGGGAAAGTGGTCAGGGTTTTACTAGGGGTGGTGGCAGGAAGTGTGTTCCAAGGCAAGAGTCAGCCTGTCTAAAGTCCAGGGCTTCGAGGGAACACTTAAGAGTGTCTGGACCCCAGAGGAGAGGGGAGTGGCGGCAGAGGCCTGATCCCGAAGCCTCCTGTGTGCCAGGCTAAGGAAAGCCTTTGCAGGACAAGCAGGTTTGCATCTTAGAAATGCCATTCCGGCTACAGAGTGGAGAGTGAATCCCCCAAACTGTGGGCAAGACGGGGCAGAGAGGTTGTGGCAATAATTCCAGAGAGAGCCTTGAATGGATGTCGTTTTATCATGGATGATATTTTGCAGTTTTAAGTGAGCTTTCAGAGAATTTGGATTCTTGGGCTGAATTATTTCAGAATGTCCCCTGTATGAGAGTTTTTGGCCCAGCCCAGTGGGCAGAGAGTTGGGTTGGATTTTTTGTGCCAGTAGCCTCTTTGGGCAAGGAGTAGAGAGGGACTGGTACCATAGAGTTTGGGTGTTGTGGGCTGTGGCCTGTTTTGCATTAAGATTTCTGGGGCTTGGGGGTCCCTCTCTTCCCCAAGAGGTTCCTCTGCAGAATGTCACTCTGTCCAGCAACCAGGAGCTCTAGATAAACAATGAGGCACTAGGGTAGGGGCCAGGCTACGAACCTGTCCTTACTGGCATGTGACCCGGGCACTTGCTTGATCTCCCTAGGTTTCCCTTTTCTTATTTCTGGGCGAGACACCAGAGAAATGAAGAGCCATAGAGCCACAGATGTGCTTCCTGGGGCGGTGGCGGGGGGAATGTTCATGGTGGCATCTCCTGATATCTCTTTCTGATTCACGGGCTGATTTTCTCCAATGGCTCAGAGTCCGACAAGTCAACGTATGCATACATATTAACCTACCTCAGTGCTACACACAGTATCACATTTTCTGGTGGGCTTATTATTTCTTTATTGGAAAGAAAGGCCAAGTGCCCCGGACATTCCAGAAACAGCTTTTGTATATTTGATTGGTATTTTGAAATGTGATGTTAGGTCTCATAACACTATTTAAAAATAAATTCAGACAGAGCAGTTGGGAAAGGAAATAGGAACAGTAGATACACACAGAATGGGAAAAGACCGTGACAGAACTGGAAAAATAAATTAGACATTTGCCATTAGAACTGGCCAGGAAACAACACCAGCACTAATTGATATAGTAGATCTTTGCATGAACCCACAGTCACAAGAGGAGCCCTGCCCTGTCCTATCCAGCTGCCTCTTCTCCCAGTCCTGAGTCATCCTCAGCTGGCTCCGAGCTCCAGCCTCGGGTTTGGCAGCTCATAATAGGCAGTGGAATTAGATCTGACCTTTGCAATTGTGGCTTTTTTAAAAATTATTAAATTTAAAAATGGTTAAATCTCAAATGAGCTAAAATCTTTTGTATGAAGAACCCGTCTATCACTGCTTTTGTCCATAAAATATATTTAACCTCAACCATGTAATTAAAGCCAGTGAATCCACCAGGCCAGTTGGGTTTATTATGTGCACAGAGAGCTCAGCCGTCGTCATCTGAAAAGGACAGCAGCGGTTCCCTCCCTCGCCGGCATTTTCTTGAGTTGCTTGGCAAAAGCTGTAGGTGGGAAGTTGAATCTTGTCTGGAATAGCGTCCACTTTACCTCCTCGTCCCTCCCCCACCCACAATCCAGCTTGAACAGAAAATGCTTCACAATGAGAGAGAAATGCCCAACAAAGGATAGTTTGCCAGGCTGACAGCACATTCTGGGGGAGAATGTGTGTAACAGGCAGAGAGTCAGAGGGCCTTGGCCCAGCCTCAGCTACCCAGCTGCAGTTTCCAGGTAGGACACACAGGGTCTGTGGAAGTCCAGTGTCATATAAGACAGTGGCTCTAAACATGATTTGGGGAATCTAGGCTTCCCAGTGAAACTGTAAGAGCACCAGCTCGAGAGTTTGATCGACTTGAATTAGGGTTTGTTTCTCTGCCGCTTATTCCGTGTGTGAATTTGGCAAATCATTAAAGCATCCATAAGTAAGAAAACTTATAAAATAGAGGTAGAAAAAATCTCTACCTTGTAGGGTTATTGTGGTTTAAATGAGATAATATGTGTCAGATCGTTAGCACAGTGCCTGGCACATAGATATCAGCTGCTGTTCTTCTTTTCTTTCTCTTCCTCCTCCTTCTGCTTTTTTTTCCTGGAAAACAAACTGTGAAAGTAGCTAAAAGCTGCGTGTGCCTGCTCTATCAAATGTCAGGATCCATTGTAAAGCTGTAGTCACTGTGGTAGTGTAGTACTAGACCAACAACAGACAAAAGTCGAATAGAATCAAATAGCCCAGAAGCAGATCATGCATAAATTGCACTGCAGTCCACTGGGGGAAAGCATGGACTACTGGATAACAAGTGTTGAGAACATTGGTAAACCATGTGGAAGGAATGAATGGGATCCCTACCTCACACCATACGTGAAACTGATCCCAGATGGGTTAAATGTGAAAGGTGAAGCTCGAATACTTTAAGAAGGAAATAAAGAAGACTGCTTCATGATATGAGGAAAGGACAGGGTTTCTTAAGCAAAACAGAAAGGTTGATAAGTTAGATTATGTTAAAATTCGGAACTTTGAAGAAAAACTCAACAAGCTGTTTGCAAAATATATTGCCAAAGATTAATATCTGGAATATAGACAAATGAGAAATAATCAATAAGAAAAAGAAAACAAAACAAAAACAACCCAGTAGAAACATGGGCAAAAGACATAGACATTTTATGAAAGAGTAAACTGGAATGGCCAATTAACATGAAAAAACACTCAACCTCACTTGTAATCAGAACAATGCATATTAACACCACAGTGGTCTACCATTTTATACTTGCCAGGTTGACGAAAGTTATGAAGTCTGACAATACTATGCACAGGTGAGGACGTGGGGAATGGGGACTCAGGTATATCACTGGTGAGAAAGTAAATTGGAAAACCACTTTAGAAAACAGATGGCATTGCCTTGCAATGTAAGGCTGAGTGTGTGCATTCCCTTCAACCCAGCAGTCCTGCTCTGGAGCATACAGCTCAGAGAACCTCTTGTTCATGTGTGGCAGGAAAGTGTTAGGAGAACGTGTACAGCAGCACTGTGGGTACGAGCAAAATGTTGTCCCTTGATGAGAGAATGGGTACAGTGGAATATTGTACACATGGGAAAGAAATGCGCTGCAGATACCTACAAACACCTTTATGGATCTTTAAAACATGTTGCTGAGTGGAAAAAGCAACTCACAGAAGACAATACAGAGCAAAGTGCCATTTTTATAAAGCTCAGAAGCCAACATCACTAAAGGGTGTTGTTCAGTTAATGGAACGACAAACATGCACCTCAGGATCCTGGCTACCCCTCTGGAAGAAGCGGGGGGATGAACTGGGACAGAGCAAGTAGGGAGCACCACCAGTGTTGGAGTTGTTCTGCTTTTTGAGGTAAGTAGTGGTTTTGCCATGTGCGTTGTATTATTCTGCTGCATAACCTACACGTGTGTTCTATATATTCTTTTGAACGTTGAGCATTGCATAATTTAAAAAAAGATTGCCAAGGAAGGGCTAGAAGTGGGACCAGCTGCAGCTGCAGTCTCAGGTTGGCTGTCTGGAAAGTGGGGAGTGAGGAAATCGCTGTGAAACATCACCCGAAAGGCTGAGCTCACACCACTGAGAGAGAAGATGGGAAGGTGCTCGGGAGAGCAGAGCTTGCAAGGGATTGCAGACCCCTTCCAAGATTCAGTGCATTTGGTGACATCCTGCGGAAGAGAGGGACTAAATGTGGCAACAGGTGCTCTTCAAGCTTTTACATGTGTGCAAAGGAACAGGGCCAGGACTTTCTGGTGAACAGAACCAGTTTTGCCAACTGAGCTCTCTTGGGATTTCTCTTCCCACTTAATGTCTGATATTAGTGTTGTGCAGTGTATGCTGTTACTAAATTCTTTAGCATAAACATAAAGCTGCTGTGGGAGGGGCATGTCTGTGAGCTTCGGCTTCCTGGTAGTTTATTTGACTAAGGGGCATGGAGCTGTAGGAAAGAACGGCTGGAATGTGCTGTCTTCTAAAGGTGTGGGGACAGTGGTTTTGAAGCCTGGACAAAGACAGTGGGAGGCAGTTGTTCTTCAAAATGTCCATAGTTCAAGAGCATTTTTAATGAGATAAAATAAAAAAAATTAAAATGTAGAGTATTCTTCCAACTTTAGGGCACATATGAAGGCTCTTCACCCCATGCCATTAGGGAAACGTGGGAGGCTATTTCTCCCGCTTCAACCCTTCTNCTGTAGGAAAGAACGGCTGGAATGTGCTGTCTTCTAAAGGTGTGGGGACAGTGGTTTTGAAGCCTGGACAAAGACAGTGGGAGGCAGTTGTTCTTCAAAATGTCCATAGTTCAAGAGCATTTTTAATGAGATAAAATAAAAAAAATTAAAATGTAGAGTATTCTTCCAACTTTAGGGCACATATGAAGGCTCTTCACCCCATGCCATTAGGGAAACGTGGGAGGCTATTTCTCCCGCTTCAACCCTTCTGCATCTTTTCCTTCTGGGCACATTAAAAATGCCCTGTCCCTTAGTATAATGGACCTGAAGGAAGGTGGATAGCTCATTATTTTAATAGAGCATGGGTTAACACTCCCCAGGTTCTTACTGACTGGTCGACAGTAATGCCTTTTATGGACCCAGGATGGCATTGCGCTGACCTGGAAATAATGGGTCAGTGAAAACATTTGGAGTCCAGTGTGTTGCTTTCTTATTTGTTTATCCAGAAAAATCTGTTTGGGTTCTGTTTCTGGCCATTTAGCAAAGGTCCCAGTTTGATCCATTGTCTTTTATGACAAAGAAGTTGAGGGGGGCGGCTCTTCACCCCATGCCATTAGGGAAACGTGGGAGGCTATTTCTCCCGCTTCAACCCTTCTACATCTTTTCCTTCTGGGCACATTAAAAATGCCCTGTCCCTTAGTATAATGGACCTGAAGGAAGGTGGATAGCTAATTATTTTAATGGAGCATGGGTTAACACTCCCCAGGTTCTTACTGACTGGTCGACAGTAATGCCTTTTATGGACCCAGGATGGCATTGTGCTGACCTGGAAATAATGGGTCAGTGAAAACATTTGGAGTCCAGTGTGTTGCATTCTTATTTGTTTATCCAGAAAAATCTGTTTGGGTTCTGTTTCTGGTCATTTAGCAAAGGTCCCAGTTTGATCCATTGTCTTTTATGACAAAGAAGTTGAGGGGGGTGGGTGTTCCATGATCAGCAAAAGCCTGATTTGCTGGGAGTCTTGGTTTTCTGCTTATGCAACAGTGTTAAAACCGCCTCTGTCCTATGGAAATCACCAACAGAGTTTAGCAGGAGTAGCTTATCACCAGAAATCTTTGATCAATGTCAGAGATTTACTTGCTTTTTTTTTTTTTTTTTTTTTTTTTTCCTTTT
>NW_007728017.1:23460-29824 GCF_000696425.1 Galeopterus variegatus | reverse complement strand
GTCAGAGATTTACTTGCTTTTTTTTTTTTTTTTTTTTTTTTGGTGGCTGGCCAGTCCAGGGATTGAACCCTGGGCCTTGATGTCAGCCAGCACCACACTCTAACCAACTGAACTAACCGACGAGCAATACCAGGGATTTTACTTATTCTCTTGAAGTTAAAACAGGATTCTGCCACCTCCTTCTGTCATTTTCCCGTCATCTTCCATATTTAAGATTGGTTAAAAATCTGTGCCCAGGGCCGGCCCGGTGGCGCACTGGATAGTGCGCCGCTTGGGAAGTGCGGCAGCGCTCCCACCCGAGGGTTTTTTTTTTTTTTTTTTTTTTTTTGGTGGCTGGCCAGTCCAGGGATTGAACCCTGGGCCTTGATGTCAGCCAGCACCACACTCTAACCAACTGAACTAACCGACCAGCAATACCAGGGATTTTACTTATTATCTTGAAGTTAAAACAGGATTCTGCCGCCTCCTTCTGTCATTTTCCTGTCATCTTCCATATTTAAGATTGGTTAAAAATCTGTGCCCAGCATTGATCTGAGGAGGGCTCAAGGAATGAAGACCATCTCCAGCTAACGGCAGGTGCATTTTAATTGCAAAGCCTAGTTTGATCATGCATGGCTTCCCTGTGCTTTACAAACACAGATTTTAAATGTGTGTAACATTAGAATATGGAAAGCCTTGGCCATTCCACCCACCTCCATGAAAGTTTACATTTTCCCAGTGCTTAAAATATAGAAAAGGTAACAATTAACATCATGCTCCTAGTGTGTGTGGTGACCCTAAATAGCTTATGAACTGTGTGTACATCTAGAAGCAATAAAGTCATGTTATTATTGCATTAAATAAAAGAAGCATCTTGGATCATTAAATATGAAGATCTCTTTTCCAGTGGCCAGCAGATCCATGGGTGAGATCTGCTTTTCTTTCTCTTCCCAATCAGCTTGAGACCTGGGAGGACAGGCAGAGAAGCCTAGAAAACCAGTCTGCTTCTAATTGTGTCTTTACAGCCAACTAGGCTACCAAAATGATTGTCTTTTTCTCTCCAAGCCTTACTGACCTGTGGCTAATGAGATTTGTGCTTCGATTAGTTGTAGAACATAAATTAGCTAATCAATGGCAATGCATTCACATTATTTCTCATACATGAGTTCCGCTGCAGTGATCTGTATTTAATATTCAAATCAATTTTGAATACTCAGGATGATTCCGTTAATGTGGCATGCTGGAAGCTGGAGGCATCTGTAGTCTCCTGGCCGATGAGGACTAGGCCAGGCCCGGATGACACACCTGCCCCCATTGGCTTCTGGAGTTTTGCAAATTGCCTTGCCTTCCGGTATACACAGTGAGGGGCAAATGGGGTTCTGCAGAAAGCTGGGTGGAAAAAGCGAGAGAAAAGCTGGGAGAACACACAGCCCGAGGTGGATTGTATCCTGAAAAGGGAATCAGAAAGCAGGGAACTAATTCCAGGTTTTTGATGTGGAAACTTTGCAAGGAACGAGATCCTCCATCAGCGTCTTCACTTTTTAGCACCGTGAAGCATATCTTTGTGCTTTGCTGTAATTGTCTCGTCTGTACAATTAACCGGCATCTTGGCGTAAAATGTGGAAATTTGTACAGTCTTCTAGGCATCTGTGGGCTTTATGGTACAAGTTCTGTTAGTACTGAAGCCACAGAAAATTAAATGTTCCCCAAAGAACTTCCAGATGTGCTTTATTCTAATAGGGTCATTATACAGTAAATTAAAAAGCAGGGTAAATGGAACTGTAAAATTTAAATTACTCTAAAACCACATCTCTTTGCTTTGAGCATTCATTTGTGGGGTTGCATTTGCAATAAATGTGAATTAGGCAGCTGCAATAACTGTTAATCATATATTTATAAAATAGTAATGAGGAAATGAATAGCGGAGTGAGACAGCTGCACATGTCTCTAATAGTGTGTCAACTGTGAACGTAATAAGATGTGGAATATTGTTTGGTGCTGGGCTGATAATACAGCCGTATGTAAGAGATTGCTTCAGCCTCTTAACTTTACATGAAATTATACATAAAATCCATAAAAGCCCATAATAATGCATTATGCCTCTGAATTGTGTTCAATATTTTTCTTTGCTTTGATTTTCTGAAATGAGCTCTACTTTCACCAAAGTCATCTTCCAGGGATCAGTGAGGCTTTTGTTTCAGGCGATGTCGGGCTTCTAAGATTGCAATTGGATTTAAAGAAAGCAGCACGATGCAGGCAAGGAGTTAATGGTGGTGCTTTGTTTTGTTTTCTCTGAGCTGCCTTAGGTGGCCAGAGGTGCGCTTTGTCCTGGGCTGAGGACGTGGTGAGCACAGACCTCCCCAGCTGCCTCCTGATGTCAGGATTGTGCATTCAGGACACTCACTGTCCACCAGAGCCCCTGGACTGCAGATTCTGCCTGATGGCAACAGGGACACTGCCTTCTGCCACTTCCAGACAAATATCTTCTTAGGAGTCTGAGGCTGGAAACTCAGGGTGGGCTTAGGAAATGCAGTGGAAATCCCATGGACTGGTGTCTGGGAAGGACAGCTTTCCTTCCTTCACATATCCCTCCCTGACTCCGTGATGGTTTGAAGGTGCTGGTTTGGTGATGATGATGTCTGGGTTGGAGAGAAAGATGAAGTCTGATTCAGGTCTGGCAAGGTGAGAACGGGGGCAGCTCTTCTGTGGAGCTCCAGAGGCTTGGCAGCTTCCTTGGCCTAGTCTGGCCTGGTCTTCAGAAAAACCCCTCTGCAGTGACCATCTGGAAATTGGGGCTTTTGGACAGATTTCTCCCTTTGCAGCATAGAGGTAGGAGGGGAACACTGAGATGGAGTGTCACATGGAGAGCTGATCCTGAGCCCATCTCATCATGTCCCTGCACGTCATAGCGTTGCTGAGATAAAGCAGATGTCCTGAAGAGTGGCATTCAGGGCTCTGCATGGGCAGGCCCAGTCAGATCTCCCTCCACTCCCCACCTTAAACACCGTCGGATCCTAGATGTGCCTGGTCTTGAGTTTGCTGGCTTTGAGTGTGCTGTTCCCTTGGTCTGGAATATTCTTCCCTGCTTGCAAACTCTGCTGGCTCTTGGACTTCCACCTTGTGAAGCCTTCCCAGACTCCTGGACACCTCTCCTTATTCCCCAGCGCTCATGGTCCTGTGTGTGCATCCCCACGATAACAACTATCTTACTGCATCTTGGAGCTCTGTAATTAGTGCCGGTCACCCCCTCAGATTGAGGGCTCTGTGAGTGTGTTTGAATTCTGGTGCCTGATACGTTTCGATTTGGAGAATGAATGAGTGGATGCAGTCACGGGGCGTTGGTATAAGTTGAGACAAAAAGGCCTGGGCAGATCTGACTTCGACCCTGCTGTTGTTTCTGAAACTAAGATAAGCCCACCTTTTCTAAGGGCGGCCTTCAGCTCTTGGATGAAAGGGGGCTGCCTGCAAGGTGCTGGAGAAGGGGTGATTCTAATGGAAATGGTACCCCTGAGATGCTCAGTGTGGGGTGCCTCAAACTAGGACAGTGGGTGTCCATAGCCACGTTGCCCAGCACAGGACTTTCATAGGACCCGCACTGAAGGCAGCGTGATGGGGGAAGGACAGCCTATTATTCTCCCTGGGAAGAAGGGGGTGGGGAGGGAAGGAAGGTGAGAGAGTGAGGGAAGGAGAAGAGGGAGAGGAAGAGGAGCAGGTGGAGTTACAGACACACTAAACATTCTGTAATCTCCTCCTAAACGATGCTCACTTCCCAGTAGTTCAGTACTGAATGTTTCAACCAACAATTTTATTAATTACAAAAGCACTATCTGGTCATTATAGAAAATGTGGAAAATAGAAACAAGCACAAAGAAAATAACTGGGGACATAACCACCCCCATCTGGAGATAACTCCTGTTAATATTTGATATACTTCCCTTCCAGTCTATGTTTTATTTGCGTCCATATCCACGGGTCCAAATATAATCTTACTGTGGATTAGGTGTCTCCCCCCAACTCATTGAAGGTTAAATTGTGTCCCCCAAAGTTCCAGGTATTGGCCCTCACTGTGACAATGTTAAGAGGGTGGGAAATCCTGTTATGGTAATTGAAAGTTGTGGCGATGAAGAGGTGACTGGACTGTAGGACCGTGCAGCAGTGAATGGATTAAAAACGGTGGTCAGGAGCGTGGTGCTGAGGGCTTTAAAAGGAGAGCGCGTGAGAGCCTCTCTCTCTGCTCTGCCATTTTCTGCCATGTGAGACCCCTGCATTGCTGTAAAGCCACCACCAGAGAAGACCCTCACCAGATGTGTTCCCTGGACTTTGTACTTCCCAGCCTCTGAAACTGTAAGCAATAAATTTCGTTCTTTATAAATTACCCAGCTCCAGGTATTTTGTTATATGTAACAGAAATGCACTAATTTGAAACTGTTTGTATTCAAAATATCACTATTTTTCCTATCATCAGATGTTCTTCTGTATCATAATACATCATTTAATGTGACTTCACAGAGTGTCCAACACGAAGACATTCATAATTCATTTAACCATCCTCTTGTTTAAAAATTCCGTAGTTTAGACATTCTTTATACATTTAACTATTCTCTTATTGTCTATTTAACCAATCTCTATTTATCAACTATTTATAAACATTTAAAAATCTTTTTAATAATGTTATTAAAGTCTGTAAAAACCTTTGCAATTTAATAAAGTATGATGTCTCACTGTAATTTTAATTTCAATTAATTTTCCTTTATTTCTAGTATAGTAGAATTTTTCCCTTTGTTTTTTGCTTACTTGTATATATTTTTCTCTCGAAATGACCAAGTACAGCCATCATTAATTGAGGAAAGAGTGCCAGCACCGAGTGTTTATGGGAGGCATTATTTCATTCAGTCCTCGCATTAACCCCACAAGTAGACACTAAGACCCACATTCAGTAAGGGGGACTGAGGCTTGGTGAGGTTGGGATCCTGCCCTGAGACACAGTCAATAAGTGGTGGGCCTGCTACATTGCAGTGCGTGTCTGATCATTTTTCTACTGGGGTGCTGATAGCTTTCTCTCCAATTTTTTGGAGCTGTTGGCATGTTAAGTCATTAATTCATTGTCCATATACATAAAGCATAGTGTTTTAAACAAAAGCTATAGTGTCTCAGTGTTCCCCTAAAAGAAGGGGAAAAGGCCCCTGTGGACCCATTGCTCGCCACTTTCTGACTTTGTTCAGAGGTTCACGAGTTTAGTGGCTCCACTTTCTGGATTCTTTCCCTCTGCTGTCTCCTGGTGTCTTTGCCATATGTAAGGTAGGTGGACTGATGACTATTCCTCATCTTATCATATGAGAAGACTGAAGTCTGCTCAGTGTTGGAGATTTGGCAGGCAAGCCAATTAGAAACAAAACACACAAAACCCCAAATGACATTAATAAAAACTGAACAAATCAAACCAAACTGAACAAACAACGCCCCCAAATGGTGAATTAGTTGGTTTGGATTGGGGGTAGGGTGGCCACATAAAATACAGAATGCCAAGTTAGATTTGAATTTCAGATAAATGATCAATACTAAAATTGCTAAAAAAAAAAAAATACTGAAGGAAAAAGAAAGGCCTATGCAATATTTGGGACATACTTGTACTAAAATGTTATTAATTGCTGCTTATCTGGGAGTCCTGTATTTTTATTAGCCACAGCTCAAAATGCTAAGTGGGGAAAGCCTGATGCAGTCCATTCACAGAAATGATATATTGAGTGCCGTGTTGGAGGGGCTGAAAGAGAAGTGGGCTGGCCGGCAAGTTCACTTTTGTTTTGAAACTTTACACTCATTCCTTTCCGTCTGGTTTATGCACACGGAGTTGTGCAAGGTTAAGGCAAGCGATCTGATTGCCTCCGTGAGGACGCATGGGTGTGAAGCGGTGTGGGAGGTTCCTTACCAGCCTCCTAGAGCAGCTTGGCATTTCCGGAGCTGCCCAGTGCTTCTGGATCCTTTTGGGGGTGGAACTTGTGGTGGGAGGGGTTGGTCATGACAAGAGCCAGGTTGGTTATTAATATGGTCTTCCTTTTAAAAAACAGAACATGCAAAATCCTACTTTCTTTTCTGATTAAAAAAGCGATAACGTGTGTAGCCAGAAAAGGTGTCCAGCTAAAACACCAGTTTGTGATGACCATTGCAAGAAACTCAGGAAGATGAGAAGGAAATTCAGTCACCCAGAATCCCAGCATCTAGAGAAAATCACTGTCAGCATTTTAGTGTACTTCCTTCCAGTCTTTTTTCTGTGCTTTTCATATTCTTCTAAGTGTAAAGTCTGGAAGCCCAGGCAAAAGTGGCCCCTTTTGGGCCGGCCTGGTGGCGCACTGGATAGTGCGCCGCTTGGGAAGCGCGGCGGCGCTCC
>NW_007728017.1:17986-22295 GCF_000696425.1 Galeopterus variegatus | reverse complement strand
AGAAAAAAAAAAAAAAAAAAAAAAAAAAAAAAAAAAAAAAAGTGGCCCCTTTTTCAGAGGCATCGAGGCATCAGGGCTTGCATGGGGAGCTCAGTGAGTGTTGAGGTGCAGTCAGTGGGGTCAAGCTCTCCTAGGGAAGCCGGGATGGGGGAGGGGAAGAGTTTTCACCTTTTGTTCTGCGTGGGGCTAGCACTGGGCTCCCTCACTGGCTGAACTCCAGGGCAGTGGCTTATAAAATTTGTTAGGAGCATTTTGGTCTCTTTCAAATACAGTTTTATAGGCAATCGTAACATATTTAACAGATAAAAAGAGCATGTTAGTGGTATAAGTTTATTTTAGAAGTACAAACGAATGATAATTTACAATCTATCTGTTTTGAATTTGAATTTATGAGTTACGTTTACATCCTGTAACAGCCTCAGTATCCAATGCAGGAGAGATTATTGTTTTCAGAGCAGTGAATAAATCTTGCTTGCAAGCGGTAACTTAAAAAAGATGGCTCATCTTGAAATTTAAGGATGCTCATTAATTAAACAGTACTAAAGGAGAAAATTATTGTGAGGCTTAAGAGCAAGTCGCAATACTGTTAATTCACTGGGCTGTCTCCACTGTGTTCAGTTTTGGAAGGCACATAGTTAGGATAAAATTTATGTATGGTAAAGGAGTAATTTGGAACAAATATTTGAAGAACCCCTGAGCAACCAGAAGAGCCCCAGGATATTTGAGAAAAGCCTGGCCTCTGTCCACAGCTCTCAAGACAACAAGATTGTGTTGTGAGGTTGGGTTGGCCAATGCCCAATCCAAAATTGTTGGTCATCTTGGGATCAAGAGGCTCTTGTTGGAGTCTGAGCCCATGGGCTTGGTGTAAGAGTATCACCATTGACCCCAAGTGCGGACCCATGAGCTCCCACAGGAGCCTGTAGGTACCTGACGGTTGTCCATTCTTCTGCATGGACTAGTAATAGCTACCACTTATCGAGCGTCTATGAAGTGCCAGGCCCTGTGGAGGGGCTTCACATCATTGGAGTTGGAAACATGTGAAGGAGAATGTAAGAACATACACTCTGCTCCCAGGCAGAGGAGCAAATGTGTCTGGAAGGAACAGTTTGGAAAGCCTCTTAGAGTGGGAGGCAAGGGTCTGGCGCAGCACACAGCCTTGGTTTTGATGAGTGGGCTATTTCACTGCAGGGTGGAATGCTGTCCGTCAGGTCCCTTGTCTCTCCTCCCACCCTCTAAGTGAGTGAGTCTTATTTAGAGGAAAGCTGGATGCAGTAGAGATTCTCCTCTAAGAAAGACAAGATACAGCTGTGATGTCACTCAGGAAATATTTGCTGAGGAGTGGATAAAAGGGGTAAAATGTTAGCCTGCTGAGGGGCATGCGTATCTTGGTCCAGTCCTGACAGCATATAAGCAGAGCAGGAGCTTGAAGAGGGTTGACAGCAGAGGCCACTCTCTGCTGCGTGTGCAACTTTAGGTAAGGCACTTAATCTTTCTGAAGCTCAGCTTCCTCATCTAAAAAATGGGAAAGCCAGCGATAATAATCCTAATAGCCAACAGGTATGGGGCACACATTCCCTGTGCTATATGGCAGATACTGTTCTAAAAATGTTACTGTATTAACTCATTTAATTCTTACATTGACCCTCCCTGTGAAATAGGTACTTTTGTCACCTTGCCGAGGTCCATGGCAAAGTCCTCTCTTCCCCTCCCCAGAGATTTTGAATAGGTATCTGTTTCTTGCAAAAACAGGAGCTCCAATGTGAAGATCATATTAGACTATATCTGTGGAAAGGGTTTTATGTGCTCTGATCTTGAGACAAATTATAATTTATACTGCTTTCAAAGTTAATAGGTAGTAAGCTTTTGCATCCTTTATAACTTAAGGCTAACTAAGATTAATCCTCTGCACTGTGCTAACATGATAGAAGTATTCTTTATTTCATGGAGAAGACACTATGCCAACAAGACCATTTTCCCACATGGGTGGTACCTGTGGGCACCAGTGAGACTCCCTAACAAAGCCCACCTCCCCTATAGACTCTTACCACGTTGGTTTGAGTTTCATTAGCAACGTCTGGCCGCAACAAAGGAGGGAGGTTAAATCGGTTGCTGTGGGTCCTTTGTGAAGGACTGCTAATCTTCCCCAAATTACTGTCCTTTGAATCTCTGCTGCATCCAGCTTTCTTTCTGTATGTTGGCTCCATTGAAGGTGATTAAAGTGGAGATCTGATTGGATAAGTTTATCCAAATTCTGTAAACGCCACTTCTGCACAAACGAACGCTTGCAATCAAGTTAATTTTTCAAATAGAATGATTAAACTGCTATTATTGTCAGATCATTTTTTTTATTAAGAAAACCTTTTAAAATGTTAATTATTAGGCCCCTTGAAACACTTTCATCTTTCCCGACTTTGCTCTTGAACAGAAAGAATCTGCTTGTTCCTGACACCAACTGAAGGGAAATACAGGCTTCCCTTTTTTACACCTGCAACTATTATCCTTAGCTCTAATATTTATGTGAATTTAACTTTAATTTTTCTGCCTTTCATCTTCTGAATTAGTCATATAATGCACAGATCACTCCTTCACTTCTTCCTTCCTGTTTATTTGCCTTAACAATAGATTCATTAACTAGATTTGGGTGCTCAAGCCATGCGACCACATCCATTTCAAAGGAAGATTTAATGGCATTTCATATTTTTCTACATTAAGGAAGATTAAAGTATATTACAATACCCTTTACTGCCCTATTTTCTTCATTTTAGAAGTGGTCAGTTTTAAAATTTTTTTCCCTCTCTTTCTTTCATCTGCAGTGTTCGATAAATTGTCCAGGCCTTTCAGATGATAGCCCCAGCAAATTGAGTTCTATATTACAACTCAGACGCATTGTTTAGCCCATCAGCAGTCAGATAAAGCACCCCTATTCACACAGGACATCAAAAGAACAAATATATGTTCGAAGTGGGTAAAAAGAGCACTGAGACTCAGATATTTCATTTTCTTAATTGTTAGTGATTATTTGGCTAGATTCAGGGTGATCATTTTGCTGACTCTGAACCTAGACTTTTCTGCCTGATGTAATAGTGGTGCGAAATGCATATCCATATCTACATAGACCTATATATATATTCATGACCACAAATTACACCGTTGGCAGGCAGGGCAGGTGCATCATCTTTTAATAGCCCAAGGGGCCATCATACTAACATTTTAATAGCGGGCAGTAATGTGAAATGCAAGATCCGGACTTATGCCTTTTTATTTCAGCCATGTACCATCTCGTGAAATAGTCAGGCGACTTTAAGGCATTCTTAGGCTAGAGCAAGGGAGATATTAAGATTTAAGTTTTTTTATTTTTTGTAAGGCAGAGGAGGTCAAGGCTATGGGCATCCTTGGGCTGATGTTTTATTTGGGTGAGCCATCTATCAGCCCAAATCATTGCAGAAGCCCTGCTCCACCTCAGTAAAGGCAGTGTAACCTTGTTTGACACTGAGTCTAAACAAAGTTTTGGGGATATTGGTAAGATGTGAGAGGAAAGGGCAGAAGATAGATTTTACGACAGTGCAATCATGGGGTGTAGGTTTTAGGCAATAAGCAGGTAGCCTGGTTTTCTCAAAAGAAAAAAGAAAATAATGGAAAAGTGTAACATTCATTCAGAGGCCTCAAAGGCATAAAAAACCCAATTCCAACTGTTATAGGTCCCTGCAGGAGTCTACAAAAGAACTAAGCTTTTTAAGTAAGAAAACTAGATTCTGGCCCACAGGGCCCTGTCATTGCTGCTTAATGGATGAAACTCTTTGGATATAAATATGCTGTTTACTTCTCAGCTTCAGCTTTCATAAAATATAACCTTTTTATGATTTACGACCCACAGAAAAACTGGAGGATGGATTTTTAGCTCTGAATTGGTAGGATGTCAACAAGAAAAATATAGATAACATATCGAAGTAGCAGGGTGTTAATGCCACACAAAATGATGAAATTATTTTTGTTTAGAAAAGTTAAGTTTGTTCTTAAAGTTGTTGGGGGATGGAGGTTGTGAGAGGCAGGGCTGATGAAAATCCTTGAAATGTCTCTCATTTTTAAGTCCTCATCCAGTGGCTTACAAGTTTGGGTATATTGACTTCAGTTCTCAATCAGTAATGTCCTGTTGAAAAGTGAGAGCTAACCACATTCTTCAAAAATAGGAAAGGCTGGTTTTTTTAAAAAAATCTAAATCACTCAGGTTTTTCAAGCTGCATTCTGGTCGCCTCTTCCAACATCA
This sequence comes from Galeopterus variegatus, assembly GCF_000696425.1. Classification (NCBI taxonomy): domain Eukaryota; kingdom Metazoa; phylum Chordata; class Mammalia; order Dermoptera; family Cynocephalidae; genus Galeopterus; species Galeopterus variegatus. The sequence goes on along the minus strand of NW_007728017.1, from coordinate 18,031 downwards.
CATGTAGAAGCCGCCCAGCTCCTCCAGGCAGGAGATGACAGAACG
>NW_007728017.1:15568-17012 GCF_000696425.1 Galeopterus variegatus | reverse complement strand
TCTCTTTTGACTCTTCTGAGCACTGAAGGAAGGGAATTTACTCTGTTTTTCAAAAGCTGCATTCAGCAAATTTAAAATCTCATGCTCTGGAGGTTGGATGACCATATTTTCCGTCTTTGCATAACCTAGGGAGAGAACAGCTGGGAGGCCGTGCCTTGGGCGGCTGTCTTGAGGTGGCTGGGATCTCGCCCACCGGCCTTTTGGTTTTAGACAACAGCATCCACTGAGAGGAACAGCAGGAGCCCCACTTTCTTGGGTGGACTGTAGAGCCTGTCTCTGGCAGGGAGACATGTGGCCTCAGAAGGTAGAGCTGGCATAGGTTGTGTGGTTTATGGAAAAAAATATTGGTCTTAGGTTATTGAATTCATTGTGGGAAATTTCTCGTGTTTATTTTTATTGTCTTTAATTTTAAAATTTAATTATATGTATGTGTGGGGTACAGGGTGTTGTTTCAATACATGCATATATTGTGCAACGATTCACTTAGGGTAGATAGCACATTCATCCCCTGACCATTTCTCTTTTCTTTGTGGTGATTATGGTTAAGAGCCTCTTTTCTAGCTATTTAGAAATATACAATATACTATTAGTTCTACTCAGCCTAGAACATAAGAATTTGTTCTTCCTGTCTACCTGTAGCTTTGTACCCATTAATCCACCTCTTCACCATTATTCTACTCTCTACTTCTATGAGAACCATTTTTTTTTTTTAGATTCCACAAGTGAGATCATGTGATATTTGTCTTTCTGTGCCTGACCTACTTCTCTTAACATGGTGATCCACACTTCCATCCGTGTTGCTGCAAATGACAGGATTTCATTTTTTTCTTTTGTAGCTGAATAGTATTCCATTGCATATATATGCCATGTTTTTGTTTTTATAAAAATTCATTCATCCATTGATGGGCATTAGATCAATTCCATCTCACGGCTATTGTGAATAGTGTTGCAATGAGTGCAGGTGTCTCTTTTATTTACCGATTTCATTTCCTTTGGGATATACACAGTAGCAAGATTGCTGGGTCATAGGGTAGTTCTATTTTCAGTTTTTTGAAGAACCTCTGTACTGTTTTCGATAGTGGCTGTACCAACTTGCATAGTCACCAACAATGTAGGAAAGTTTCCTCTTATCCGCATCCTTGTCAGCATTTGTTTTTTTCTGTCTTTTTGATCATAGCCATTCTAACTGGAGTGAGAAGATATCTTATAGTGGTTTTAATTTGCATTTACCTAATGATTAGTGATGTTGAACATTTTTTATGTGCTTGTTGCCCATTTGTATGTCTTATTCTGAGAAACGTCTGTTCAGCTCCTTTGCCCAGTTTTTAATTGGGTTATTTGTTTTTTTGCTGTTCAGTTGTTTGAGTTCTTTATATTTTCTGGATATGAGATGTGTGGTGTGCAGATACTTTCTCCTATTCTGTAGGCTGTCTCTTCACTTTGT
>NW_007728017.1:3821-14643 GCF_000696425.1 Galeopterus variegatus | reverse complement strand
ATATGAGATGTGTGGTGTGCAGATACTTTCTCCTATTCTGTAGGCTGTCTCTTCACTTTGTTGATTGTGTCCTTTGCTGTGAAGAAATTTTTTAGTTTGATGTAGTCCCATTTGTCTATTTTTGCCTGTGCCTTTGTAGTTCTGTTCAAAAAATGCTGACCCCTGCCAATTTCATGTAGCATTTCCCCTATGTTTTCTTCTCGCAGTTTCATAGTTTTAGGTCTTACATTTAAGTCTTTAATCCATTTTGAATGATTTTTGTGTATGGTGAGAGACAGGGGTCTAGTTTCAGTCTTCTGCATGTGGATATCCAGTTTTCCCTGCACCAATTATCGAAGAAGCTGTCCTTTTTCCCCACTGCATATTCTTGGCACCTTTGTCAAAAATCAGTTGGCTGGAAATGCATGGATTTATTTCTGGGCTCTCTATTCTGTTCTATTTGTCTATTTGTTTGTTTTTATGCCAGTACCAGCTGTTTTGGTTACTATAGTTTTATAGTATATTTTGAAGTCAGATAATGTGATGCCTCCAGCTTTGTTCTTTTTGTTCAAGATTGCTTTGGCTGTATGGAGTCTTTTGTGGTTCCATACAAATTTTAAGATTGTTTTTTCTGTTTCTGTGAAGAATGTCATTGGTATTTGGACAGGGATTGTGTTGAATATGTAGATTGCTTTGGGTAGTATGGATATTTTGATAATATTAATTCTTCTAACCCATGAATGTAGGAAATCTTTTCACTTATTTGTGTCTTATTTAATTTCTTTAATCAATGTTTTCTAGTTTTCATTATGGAGGTATTTCACCTCCTTGATTAAATTTACTCCTAGATATTTATTTATTTGTTTTTGTAGCTTTTGTGAATAGGATTGCTTTCTTGATTTCTTCTTCAGATATTTTGTTATAGGCTTATAGGAAGGCTATTGGTTTTGGGGTGTTGATTTTGTATCCTGCCACTATACTGAATTCATTTATTAGTTCTAGTAATTTTTTTTGGCAGAGTCTTTAGTATTTTCTGTGTATATGCTTCAGAGGTCAGGCTTGTCCAAAGTCACACAGAAGTGGGAGTCCTTAAACAATGCTCTTTCACAAGATGAAGCTAGCTCCCTCTGGCAAGACATGCCAGAAACAAGAGCTGCAAGGAGTGTTTTGGGTATGGAGGCTCTGAGCTGGGCCTGGAACTCAGGTATGGCTGGCTCTGCTTTTTGAATATAAATGAGATAGCTTACTGCTTTGCAGAGAAGAATGTGCCAGCCATCAGAGCTGCTCCAGACGAGCTAGCTGCTCTTGGATTCTCTGGGTCAGGGAGGCTTCATCCAAGGGGGTGGGCACAGGCTGCCTATATGGGGAGGCTGGTCCTTTTGGGAGATTTGCAGGTTTGCCCTGAGGGTACATGTGAATGGGTGGAGAACAAATCTTCTTCCCTGCTGGGGCCACAGGGTCGTGGGGTGCTAGGAACCAAGAAGGGCTTTGCCTATGTACCCTACCACGGTGCTGGTCAGTCTGGGATACTAAGAAATGGGAACGAGAATCCCTTCCTGCCCTTGAGGGGAGGGTGTTGGGTGGGAGGGTGAGCATTTTAACCCCAGGTGAAATGTCATATAATGCAGATATCAGAGGAGCCTGGGAGGCGGTGGCCTATGAGTCACTGTGTGCAGGGTTTCGAAGACAAAGTGGGGACAGAGGAGAGAGTTGCTCCACGTCAGAGGAGGTGAACTCTTCAGTCTGGGGAGGGCAGGAAGACTCTCCAGGAGAGGTGGCCTTGTTCTGGGCTGGGATGAGGCAGGGACAGCTTACCCAGCAGTTATGGTGGGTACGACGTTGGAGATGTGGAATAATGGAAAGAACGGCAGTGGTGTCACCAGAGGAAGCCAGCACAGGTTGACATGGCAGTAGAGAAAGTCAGCATGAGAAGTGTCCTCTCTAAATCCCCTTTCCTTCATGTGGAATTGGGGCTTGCAGTGTGTCCCTTCACACACGCCATCACGGTCAGGGCGAGAGTTGTTTCCTTCCTTGGTTGAAATAGTTCTTGTTTTGTTTTCATTCTTTTCCAGTACGTGTTGCTGAAAAAGAGCCTGAGGGTGCTCAATAAATATTTGTTAGACTCTTGAGTAGGGGGCGGGGCTCGTGCAGCTGCAGGAGAGCTGTGATTATAGGGGGTCAGGAAGCCCCACAGGCCTAAGCCTACAATGAGGTGACAGCTGGAACCGATGGGCTTCGGCCCAAGGAGGAGGAGAGATGGGCAGGAAGCAGGTGGGAGTCAAGCAGTCTGGTTCCGTTCCTGCTCCACCAGTGTTTCGGGATGACTTTGGGCAAGCTCCTGAGCCAGTTTCCTTGACTAGGAAAGGAGGGGTCTGGCCAGATGGTCTACAAAAGGCACTTCCGGTTCTGACCTTCTAAGAGTATGTTGGATGACGAACTCTTGTTGCCTGGAAGCCTGCTCCAGCGTGGTCCTGCCAGGAATGGTACACCAGCGTCCCGCTGACCATCAGCCTGGTCCCCGGAAGCCTGTGCCTGCAGCTTTACGAGTTGCAGAGTGGAGAGCGCCTGTAGGGGCCTGCGAGGTCCTCCTGGGGTCTTTCTGGGCCGGAGGGTCTGGAGGGAGGATCCTGTCTCCTCCCTCCAGGGAATGGTTAGTGTTGGAGAAAGAAGATGGCACATGGTTACTACTCGGTGGATTTGGTGGATGCTTGTCGTATCTCAGATCTGCCCAAATGCAAGGCCTCAGGCGCAGGGCTAGAGTCAGGCAGATGGTCTCAAAATAAAAACCTTACATTCTTTTTTTCTCCTGGATTCTTTCATCTTGGTGAACTTTTGAAGAGGAATCTTTTGAAGGCGGGAGCTCAGACTCCCATTTGGTACAGCTTCTTTGGTTGACTTTAGGAAAATATGTCCCCATTGTTTCCTGACCTTCAGCTGTCCTCAGAATCCCAGACAGGATTTCTAGGCTAGCCTGGACACATCTAGCTAATACCCAAAAGGAACAATTGGTAGANCCAGGAGAGGTGGCCTTGTTCTGGGCTGGGATGAGGCAGGGACAGCTTACCCAGCAGTTATAGTGGGTACGATGTTGGAGATGTGGAATAATGGAAAGAACGGCAGTGGTGTCACCAGAGGAAGCCAGCACAGGTTGACATGGCAGTAAAGAAAGTCAGCATGAGAAGTGTCCTCTCTAAATCCCCTTTCCTTCATGTGGAATTGGGGCTTGCAGTGTGTCCCTTCACACACGCCATCACGGTCAGGGCGAGAGTTGTTTCCTTCCTTGGTTGAAATAGTTCTTGTTTTGTTTTCATTCTTTTCCAGTACGTGTTGCTGAAAAAGAGCCTGAGGGTGCTCAATAAATATTTGTTAAACTCTTGAGTAGGGGGCGGGGCTCGTGCAGCTGCAGGAGAGCTGTGATTATAGGGGGTCAGGAAGCCCCACAGGCCTAAGCCTACAATGAGGTGACAGCTGGAACCGATGGGCTTCGGCCCAAGGAGGAGGAGAGATGGGCAGGAAGCAGGTGGGAGTCAAGCAGTCTGGTTCCGTTCCTGCTCCACCAGTGTTTCGGGATGACTTTGGGCAAGCTCCTGAGCCAGTTTCCTTGACTAGGAAAGGAGGGGTCTGGCCAGATGGTCTACAAAAGGCACTTCCGGTTCTGACCTTCTAAGAGTATGTTGGATGACGAACTCTTGTTGCCTGGAAGCCTGCTCCAGCGTGGTCCTGCCAGGAATGGTACACCAGCGTCCCGCTGACCATCAGCCTGGTCCCCGGAAGCCTGTGCCTGCAGCTTTACGAGTTGCAGAGTGGAGAGCGCCTGTAGGGGCCTGCGAGGTCCTCCTGGGGTCTTTCTGGGCCCGAGGGTCTGGAGGGAGGATCCTGTCTCCTCCCTCCAGGGAGTGGTTAGTGTTGGAGAAAGAAGATGGCACATGGTTACTACTCGGTGGATTTGGTGGATGCTTGGAGGGTCTGGAGGGAGGATCCTGTCTCCTCCCTCCAGGGAATGGTTAGTGTTGGAGAAAGAAGATGGCACATGGTTACTACTCGGTGGATTTGGTGGATGCTTGTCGTATCTCAGATCTGCCCAAATGCAAGGCCTCAGGCGCAGGGCTAGAGTCAGGCAGATGGTCTCAAAATAAAAACCTTACATTCTTTTTTTCTCCTGGATTCTTTCATCTTGGTGAACTTTTGAAGAGGAATCTTTTGAAGGCGGGAGCTCAGACTCCCATTTGGTACGGCTTCTTTGGTTGACTTTAGGAAAATATGTCCCCATTGTTTCCTGACCTTCAGCTGTCCTCAGAATCCCAGACAGGATTTCTAGGCTAGCCTGAACACATCTAGCTAATACCCAAAGGAACAATTGGTAGAAAAAAAAAAATTCTTGGTGCTTTAATTAAAAATCCATGTTTGGCTTGTGTTCAGGGGCATATTTTTGCATCTTAAAATGTTTCTTTTCTCTTTGTAGTTGGGCTTTGCTTATAAACAGAGCTGGCTGAGAGTCACATTAATTTAATTTTATCTGTGATCCACATCAGCCTAGAATGCTATTAATTTAGATTTGACTGCCAGCAGAAAACAACATTCACTAATATCCACTTTTTAGCTGGGTAATCATGTAGTGATTAGGATACGTGTTGTACATAATCTTGATTTAAATAATCCTCGCTTAGTTTTTTGTCTATATAGATAAAACAGCTATTTTGTCTGTATTTTGGAAGTAGGAAATCATCTTGATTATTTTAATCAAAATCAGCATTTGTGAATTGTGGCATTCTTTTAGGAACAATTAATTGACAAGGCAGAGATTTGTCTCTCTGCCCTGCATTGTAGATCCGTGGCAAATGCACTTAGATAGAGCAGAAGTCTCAGGATGCCAAGCACACACACCTCTGGCCTCATCTCTAGGTCTCAGTGGCATGAGAGTCAGCTTTGGTGGCAGTTCTATGTGATCCCAAGTCCTAGTTCTGCCACTCAGGAGCTAGGACCTTGGGCAAGTACTTAAAATGATTGTACCTCAGTTTCCTCATTTGCGAATGGAGAGATTGCTGTCTATATGGAGATTAGAGGAGATGGCATGTAGTTATGAAGTGTCACGCTTCCCCCAGCTTTATTTTTTAATGGTTTCATTACCAAGAGGCAGAGTCTCATAGTGATTTAGCACAGAGGTCAGCAAGCCTTTTCCATAAAAAGGCAGACAGTAAATATTTTAGGCTTTGCAGGCTATATGTTCCTTGTTGCAACTGCTCAATTCTGCCGTTGTAGCTCAAAAGCAGCCATGGATAATCCATAGATGAACAGGCACGGGTTTGGTCTGTGGGCCATAGTTTGCTAAGCTCAGATCTGCTGTAAGGCTTTGGAATCAGACAAACATAAATTGGAAGCTGGTCTGACACTCAGCTATCCTATGTGGCCGTGGACAAAGTACGTAACTTCTCATTTTTCCATATCAACCAACACGGCTGGAGTGGGGATCAGATGAAGTAATTAGAGGAAAAGTGCTTATCACAAGGCCAGGCACATAACTCGATAGGTAGTCACTAGAATTCTTATTTTTGATTGCCTGTTTCTCACGTTCAGGAGCCAGAATTTAATTCCGTGTTGGCCAAGACCCGGTCACATCTGTAATGCTTTGAAGCTTCAAGGATCGTATTAGCACCGGAAGCCTGGGGAAGATGTGTGAGTAAGGTAAGCGGGATATGGATAATTGTTAACTTAGTGTAGGCAGGAATCTCAAAGTGCCTTGATGATTGTTTCTATAAACTTTGCTCCAAAGAGAGTTTCTTGCTGTGTATCTGTGTCATTTAGGTCGAAGCCTTGTTTTAGTGAACACTTTTGATAGATCCTAATATCCTACCTAGTGCCCTTCCAATTTCTATAGCAAGACTACTTAATAAAAAGTAATGGTGCCAGAAAGTAAGGAAGTGCTAAAAAACAAAATGAAAGCAAACACACAACATCTCCCCCCAAAACTAACCAACTAACCAACCAACCCACGGTGATGGAAATATGTCAAAATGATACAGGAGCAAACTGGAAGAGCTCCCAATTGCCATAGCCAGAACAATTTGAGCAACGAAATAAACAAAATAGAATTGGATTAATACCCAAAGTATAAAATAAACATTCATGAGTTCATAAGTGATTGAATAAATAAATGGGAGAGAAAACACAAATATCAGAGGTCACATAGTGACTTCGTTCCAAAAAAATACAATATGGAAAGGGAGAAAAAGTCACTTAACAGCAGAGAAACCTGGCAAACATGTCCTCAGCCAGGTGACCAAGGCTGATATCAACACTGATGTCACATTGACAGTGTGTGTCCTTGATAGGATGTGATGAAAGTGGCACCTTACCTCTGTGGTCTTCCTGTCCCAAACATGCAACGCAGTCTCTACTCATGAGAAAACATTAGGCAAACCCAAATTGAGGAACATTATACAAAATACCCAACCAGCAGTCCTCAAAACTGTTCAGGTGAGACTGTCACAGCCAAGAGGAACCTAAGCAGTTGTGATGACTAAATATGTGGGATCCTAGATAGGATCTTAAAACAGAAAGGTCATTAGGTTAAAACTAAGGAAATCAGAATAACGTATGGACTTTAGTTAAAAAAATGCTTTAAAAATTAATGACAATACCTATCAGTTTTTGAGTGTTCACACTGTGTCGAGCACTCTGTGAAGTGTTTTATGTGGACCGTCGTGTTCCGTCTTCACATTTACAAGTGGGAAGTGAGGCTTAGAATCCACGACGTCCAACACCACACACCTAACGCTGTTTTGCAGACAAAGCTCTGCCCTCACCTCTAGGACCAGTTTGGACTCAAGATGGAGAATATGATGATCCTTTACTGTGGCACATAAATCCATTTTCCCTTCCTCTTTAGCTAATGAAGCCTCACCTTTGTTTGGGCTGACAATGTCCCCTCCTAAAAGAAAAATCCTACATATTTCATCCTGTCTTAGAGCCATGTGGTCATGTGTTCTATCAATGAAGTGTAAGTAGAAGGCTTTTGGGAGATCTTGCCTTTAATATTGGTGCTGCCTTTTCTTCTTCCTGTCTGGAATGTGGACAGGCTTGAGGTGGAGCAGCTGTCCCTTGATCCCATGGTGACAAGTGTGGGGATGAAAGCCACACGCTGATAAGTAGAAGGCTTTTGGGAGATCTTGCCTTTAATATTGGTGCTGCCTTTTCTTCTTCCTGTCTGGAATGTGGACAGGCTGGAGGTGGAGCAGCTGTCCCTTGATCCCATGGTGACAAGTGTGGGGATGAAAGCCACACGCTGAGGATGGCAGAGCAGAAAGATGGAAGGAGCCTGGGATAGTGATGCCTTCTTAGAGCTCCTGCACCAGCCCCAAGAAGCCCAACTCAGTTTCGACACACGTATCCCAGCTCTAGGGCTCTGCCCAGCTCCTCTTTGCTGTGGTTCTGAACTGACCAGCTGATTCCAGGAACTGGACTCTTGCCCTGTTTCTAGGGACTCCAATTCTTGGACTTGTCCTCTCTGTGACTCGGAAGGTCACCAAACTCTGGGAACTTCTGAGGCACAGGGTGAAGATCCTGGGACAAGGGAGGCAGTATCAGGTGGTGGGTGGCAGTTCAGGCTCCTGAGTTAGGTGACCAAGTTCAAATCCCAGCTCCACTTTTTGCATGCTGAGAGATATGGGGCATGTTACCCAACCTCTTCAAGTCTTGGCTTTCTCCTCTCTGAAGTGGCTTCAGGGCTGTTGAAAGGATCGAGTACTTAGCATAGTTTCTGGGCATGATGGGTACTCTGTGTGTGTTGTCATATCATTGTCGCTGTTGTTGTCATCGTCTAGAGAGGCAGTAGGGAGCAGTGGCGTGTACAAACTGCACATGAATGTTAGTCACTACCGTCATGATTCTGCCTTTCTTCTCTCTGTCCTTCCCGGGAGGGACAGTGACACCATCTTGAAGCTGTGGTCCTTTCAACTGCCTTCATACCTCATACTGTCCCTAATGCCTCTGCTGAGTTTCCTCAATCACCTGCCATTGAGTCAGGTCATCTAGGGCCAGAGACTGAGCCAAGGAGATTCCGCCAAGTTTTGGTATCCCTGGTCCAGTCATGCTCTGCTCCTGGTTCTGACACGGTGCGGAACCACCAGGTTTGGATTTCTCTAGCCGTGGGCAGTTACCCACGGCAAAGGCACCACCCTCTACTGGATGAGCCACTGAATAGCAGGAATAGTTCTAGCAAGACTCAAGCCTCCCCCAGCTCAATGGTGCTCGGGTTCTCTCCTCTGGCTCAGTCCCATGCCTCAGGGTCACTATTCTCTTAGATTTGGGAGAATAGCAACACTTCAGAGGTAACTGGGGAGAAGAAGAGCCCACATAAGAGATGGAGACAGAACATCAGAGTAAATATTCCTGGAGGGTACAGGATAGTAGAAGCCAAAGGAGTGGAGAGTTTCGATAGGGACTTGATCAGCAACAGCAATTGTGGTCCAGAGACCCATCAGGATGAGCTCTGAAAAAGCCTGTTGGATTTAGAGATTACAGTCAATCCTTGTTATTTGCAGATTCTATACTTGCAAATTTATCTACTCACTAAAACGTATTTATAATCAATACTTGTGATGCTTTCATGCAGACATATGCAGAGTGGTGAAAAATCTGAGTCACCCAATGTGCACGTTTCCAGCTGAGGCTGAACAAGGTACACTCTAGCTTCCTGTTTCTGTTTCCATACTGTAAACAAGTGTCTTTTTTATTTAACATCACATTCTTCACACTTTTGTGCTTTTCGTTGGTGATTTCAACTGTTTAAAAGAGACCTCAAGTATAGTGCTGAAGTCATGTGCCTTATGGAGAAATACGTACATCAGATAAGTTTCATTCGTACATGAGTTGTAGTGCTGTTGGCTGTGAACTCAATGTGAATGAATAAACAATATATATTAAATAAGGTTTCTTTAAACAGACACGCACATAAAAGAAGGTTATGCATGTATTGGTTTTTGAAAATGTTGTGCCCAAAGGTTGTAGGAACATAACCTATATTTCCCATAGGAGCAAAGGTTCAGTATTTGCTAATTTAGTAGTTCCCAGCAACTTTGTAGAACACTGCTACTGTGAGTAATTATAAACAACTGTATTAGGTCATCGCTGAATCTGGCAAATATATGAGTATACACCTTAGCAAGAATGGTTCCAATTGTATAATAAGAACTAAAACCAGATTATGCTGTTTTGAGGATTGAATGGGAGGTGAGGACATGGAGACATCTCCTTCAAGAGGCTTAATTGAGAAGAAAAAGAATGGAAAGATTGGTTTTACACGTGGCAGGCACTCTAAAAATTAACCTGAAATTTAAGTTTCTTGATGGATTCTTATGTTTTATGCTAGCCAGACTCTCCTTGTCACTTTGGAGAATCTTTAGCTTTGGGTAAGTAATTAAATTCCTATCAAGAGTTTCCCTGAAGCACATTACATGGAGTTGCCTGTGTGAGCAGCAGTTTGGTTGCAGAACAGCACCTGCAATGTGAAATGTCTGTCCTGTGGCTTTCAATCTGGTGCTTATGTTTGAATGTTGTCTTTTTAAAAACTCTCTATTTGGTTAGGTTTGCCAGATAAAATATAGAGTTTCCAATTAAATTTAAATTTCAAATAAACAAATACTTTTTTAGCATAAGTATGTTCCATGTACTATTTGCTGCATCCAGCAAATATATGTGTATATTTGACCCTTGGCTTAGTGTTACTCTGTTACCCATGGAACTCCTGTTTCAGTGGATAGAGGGAGTTGGGATTTCTCCAGGAACCCCCACCCTGAGTGAATTTCAGCCTGACTCACAGGCCATCTATTAAATCAGACCCCTCACACTTACCCTCCTCATTTGGTACAAGTCCAGGTACAGCCAATTGTAGGTGATGCACTGACATTCAGAAACAGACTGATTTAATTCTCATTCCCATAGAACTTTTCCTGGCAGCACAGTAAGAAATGAAGCACAGTTGACTGTGGATCTAGAGGCCTGTGGTTCATCTCAGCTTTGTTCCTGACCTGCTGTGTGACCTTGGGTAGGTCACTTCAACCTCCTGGGCCCTGGTTCTTCTGCTCTGAAAGTCAAGGCATTGAGTGGGATGGTTCCCAATGCCCTTTCCAGCTCTGAAACCCAGTGAAACATTGAAAAGTTGGAAGTTATGATGGCCTTAATTTAAAAATTTTTCCATCTGGATGTGAGCTTAGTCATGATTGATGGAAAAAAAAAGATGCATTATATTTGTTTCCTAAATGCTTAAAAACATGATTGACTGCAAGAAAGAAAATCCCCAAACCCTAAGGAAACATTAGATTTTATAGTGTATCCTCTTTTCCATTGAGGAAACATTTGCAATCTGTTAGGGTAGAGTAGTGTCTGAATCATTACCACCACTCTGCACCAGGCAAGAATTTTCTCCTGCTGAAGAATGCTTGGGAACAGATGGTGCCCCTGGGCGGCTATGCAAATATGAAGTGGGGCTGAGGCCAGGGGACACACACCATGAAAACAACCATGGAGACAGTGACAGCAAAGGCTTTCTTGTGCCCAGGGCTGGCTTTGTACACAGGCACTGTTCTGGGCACTTTATATACATCATCTCCACATTCCACAACAACCAGACCCACACCACCACCATTCATGTAACTCCAGCCTGATTTCTTTTTCCCGTCTTGTCAGTAAGGGGAGTTGTCTTGTGCCCAGGGCTGGCTTTGTACACAGGCACTGTTCTGGGCACTTTATACACGTCATCTCCACATTCCACAACAACCAGACCCACACCACCATTCATGTAACTCCAGCCTGATTTCTTTTTCCCGTCTTGTCAGTAAGGGGAGTT
>NW_007728017.1:1916-3752 GCF_000696425.1 Galeopterus variegatus | reverse complement strand
GGGCTGAGGCCAGGGGACACACACCATGAAAACAACCATGGAGACAGTGACAGCAAAGGCTTTCTTGTGCCCAGGGCTGGCTTTGTACACAGGCACTGTTCTGGGCACTTTATACACGTCATCTCCACATTCCACAACAACCAGACCCACACCACCATTCATGTAACTCCAGCCTGATTTCTTTTTCCCGTCTTGTCAGTAAGGGGAGTTGGATTGGGGGATCAGGGAAGTGGAAAGTGGTTCATCTTCTCAGGCTGTAGAAGAGGGACAAAATGATTGTTATCCTTGTTTTAGAGATGAGAAAACCAAGGCTCAGAGGGTTACGTGACTTTCTAGGTCTCTTGCTCTTCAGCAGCAAAGCTGGTGTGAGAACCCAGGACTCTGGCTGTATCTTCAGCCTGGTCACAGAAAAGGGGAAAATCCAAGGGTCTTCCTGATGTCGACACTTTTATCCCCCAGACCATTAGAAATGAGGAGCTGTGAAGTCAAGAGCTTTAGCCTTGATTACCAGCTTCAGGAGATGAAAGCCGATTTGTATTTCACACATATATTGAATTTCGTGAATCGGACCTGCTGAAGGCTTCCATGTAGTGGACTCTGATTGAAGGTAGAGAGCTGCAATTAAACACGATCATCTTTGTGACTCGCAACAGAAATAGAGTGTGCTGGTATGTCTCTCCTGCTGTGTGCACCGTGGATCCTTGACTATAAGGTGTAATACCTTTGCATTTACTGGCCTGCAGAGTTAATGTTTTGAAACAGTGCACTTGAGGTACGAATAGCTTCATTCTTGAGGACTTCGGAGGGGCAAATAAGCTAAGTTTTCCATTTTGAGGAAGTAACAGAACCCAAAGACAGAGAACATGGGACCAGAACCTAAGTTCTGATCTCACCTTGGACCCTTAGCCTCTCTCCTTGAAAGCACCCTTTCCACCTCCATGCAGGGCCTTTGCACAAATTGGTCCCTCTGCCTGGGAGCCTCTCACCAGCCCTGCTCTCAGGGCACATAAAGACCTTCATGGGACGGGAAGGGATGAGCCTGGACTGAGGTGGGCGTAATCTCTAACCCTGGTTATGGATCCAGATTTCCGTCTTTCTCCTCATTTGAGAGGGGAGCTGACCTGGGTGATCAGGGAAGGCCAGACTGGTTTACTCTGGAGCTGCAAGGGGACCTGCAGGTGCCCAGCAAGGGGAGGTAGGGGAGGAAACGATGCCTGGAGGCTTGGCAAGAGGGTGCTGAGTTCACAGTTTTACCCAGGGATATTTAGTCTGTGCAATTGTGAGAGTGTAACTCCTTATTTTGAATAAAAATTAGGATGGATTTTTCCTATCAGATAAAACCTCCTTTAGAAGACCCAATTGCCATGCAAACTGAAAACCCAAACTGTAAAGTTTGATAGAATAAAAAAGGTCAAATTCATTCCAAAGTGATTACACCTGCCATTGTGGGACAGGCCTGCTAAGTGCTTCACTGGGAGCATCTCATTTAATTCTCACTGCACCTCTGTGAGGCCCACACTATTGCCCCCACTTTACAGGTGAGAAAATTAGGGCTTAGAGGTTCAAGTAACTTGCCCAAGGTCACACAGCTAAGTAAGCAGTGAGGCCAGGTTTCTTTTTTTTTTTCCAGGTTTGGGATATTTTTATTTTTATTTTTATTTTATTTTATTTTTTTCGTTAAATTTTTATTTTGTCAATATACAATGTATATGATTATTATGGCCCATCACCGACACCTCCCTCCTCCTCCCTCTCTCCCCTCCCCCCCAAGAATGTCCTTTCCGTTTGCTTGTTGTAACAACTTCATGAAAGTATAGTTGTTATATCTTCTTCCCC
>NW_007728017.1:0-1564 GCF_000696425.1 Galeopterus variegatus | reverse complement strand
GAGGGTTGTGATCCCGTTGCCGGTCAGTAAAAAAAGACAAAAAGGAAAAAAAAAAAAAAAAAGAGTCACCATTACAAAATGCTTTTAAGAGTTAAGATTTTGCATTTGACCCTTAATATTTTAATTTTAATTCTTAAAACATAAACCATTTTACCAAAGGTGGGATGGTTTTATCCATGGTAGTGGGTTCTCCAAGTTCTTGTCTGAAGGCAGAGTAGACTTGGAGAAGTCATCTCATCTTACTAGGACTCCCCTTTCCATGGAGTATTTAAGCTCAAATGGACCACAGTACCCTAGGAGTCATCTGTCCTGTGGGTCCTAACATTCCAGCTCAATGACACTCTTTGAACATCAGATTATTTCCGGGATGGTAGCTGTACTTTCATTTTGTCTCTTGACTCCACGAGTGCAGGGGTTCTTGAGCCCCACTAGCAGGAACCCTGCAGTTGCCCCCACTCCACTGGTGACCCCAGAGGTCAGGTTCTCTAGGACCCCAAAGGTGGGACTGGCTCAGGGGCATGGGATGCCATCTCTAGAGTCACACAGGGAAGAGTGGGCAGAGCTGGCTTTTGGACCCAGACTCCTGATCCCTGGGCTTGGGGGCGTTTTGCAATGCCTCATGGACACAAGCGCATGAGATGACTAGGGAGAAGCTCCCATTCCTGAGGTCCTATAAAGTTGGGAGATCATTTTAAGACACAGTGTGATTTTTGTTTGCTGCACTGTCCTTGTTAAACCTCCTTCGTGAAGTTGGAGGAGTCAAGAGCATTCTCCTGTTGTTGAATCTGGAAAGTCTTAACAGTGGTTATCAGAGGTTTCTAGGCTTTGCTTTTCTATGGTTCAGCCCAGTTCCCATATTTTAGGTGGGGAAGGTGGGGTGATGAGAGGAAGGAGCCTCCAGAAGGAAATGAAGGGGATGGTAAAGGGTCTGAGATCCCAGAAACACTAAGAGTATTCAGCTTGGAGAGGACTTGGGGTAGCTGGGCACAATCATTCCCTTCGAGTACAAGAAAGGATGATGCCTGGAAAAAAGAATTGGCTTATTTCTTAATGATTGTAGAAGGGCTGAACTATGACCAACTGGTAGACCTGATGAGCCTTGAGTTCCCTCCCAAGTCAGAGACTCTGAGACTTGCTGTGTGCACGTCTCTGTTCTTACCATTTAATTGCTCTGATCTCCTTCTTCAGACTCTCTTGCTCCATAGGGATCCACATATTCTAATGACTGATTTCAAATAATATAAAATAACCAAAGATACTATTATAGGTAGCCCAGGAGCTACAAGACAGCACAATTCAGCTTCCTCATTTTCCTAATAATGAATAAAATCACACGAGCAATTTCCCCTTGAATACATTGTCAATCAAAGTCCCAACACTTAGAGAACCGCCCCCACCTCCCCACTGCATCCTCCAGGTTCTATCTGCGAGTGAGAGGAAGCACACTTCTCAGCACAGTTAAAGCTGGAGCAAAAGGCTGAGAGCTTGTTTAATTTTTTAAAAGAGGGTTATCTGCTTTTGGCTGGTCTAATGAAAACTGGTCTGTGTCTACTTTGGCTGAATC
>NW_007728016.1:331400-342736 GCF_000696425.1 Galeopterus variegatus | reverse complement strand
GGCCGATGCCCAGGGTGTGGCGGAGAGACGATCTGGGCAGGCTCCTCTTCCCTGCCCCCCCAATGCTGGCCAGGGGCTCCCCACGCTACCAGCCCCGTCTGAGATCCACGGGGAGAGTGGGATTGTAAGCCGGTCCACAGGCCCCGGGGTGCCCCGCGTCGAGGTAAGCAAATAGCATGTCTCAGTGAGGAGCCACGCCAAACAGAGATGGCTGGCCTGCCCTCACTATGCCGGCCTTCTCCGCCCCCTCCCGAGAAAATGGAGGCAGCTGTGTTGTGGGCGCCTAGCCTGGTGTGGTGGGCGAGGGCCAGGCAGGCGGGGAGCAGTCGGGCTTTGCCCCGCAAGTGGGGGTGGGCTGGGGGTGACTCACAGAGCTCGCAGAGTTGGGCCGGTCTGGCACGCTTCGCTCCACCTCTGCGCAATCCTTTGCTGGCTTTCCTGGCCTTTGTTTACTGGGCTGCTCGCCAGTTCCCGCAGCCGGGCCTGGGTGCTCTCAGGAGTCCTCCTCTGTGTCGGCCCCAAAACCTCGAACCTGCTGCCGCTTGTTTGTCAATGTAGGATCGTTGTTGAAAGAATTATTCGCCTTTTGTTGCTGTTGGAAATACAATCAATACTCTGGTATCATAGCGCACAGCTCTCAGGATCGCGCTGTTTCCTGGCACAGCCGCTCCAGACCCATCGCCATCTTAAATCCGTACCTAAAAAATTTTGCTTATAGTTTCTGAGGCTAGGAAGTCCAAAGTCCATCTGGTGATGGTGGTGACAGTGACCCAGGGGTCCCACATTGCAAGATGGTGGAAGCAGGAAATGAAAATTTAAACCACAATGATATATCTTCTCACTCCTGTTAGAATGGCTATTATCAAAAAGACAGAAAATAACAAATGTTGACAAGGACACAGAGAAAAGGGTACATCTTATATAGATGGTGGGGATGTAAATTGGTACAGTCATTGTGGAAAACAGTATGGAGGTTCCTCAGAGAACTAAAAATTGAACTACTTCATGACCGAAGAATCCCATTATGGAGTATGTACCCAAAGGAAATGAAATCAATATATCAAAGATACACCTGCATTCCCATGTTTTTAAAACTCTATTAACAAGAGCTAAGATATGGAATTAACCTGATTGCCCATCAACAGATGAATGGATAAAAAAATGTGGTATGTATACTTACTGGATTGAATTATGTCCCCCCCAAACTCACTGAAGCTTGAGTTATATCTCCCAAGTTTTATGTCTTAGAAACATGGTCCCCACTGTCACTGTTGAGGGTGGGAAATCCTATTACAGTAATTGAAAGGTGGGGCTTTGAAGAAGTGATTAGATTGTAGAACCATGCCATAGTGAATGAATTAAAAATGGTGGTCAGGGGCATGGTTCTGAGGGCTTTAAAAGAAGAGAAAGGAGAGTCTCTGTTCTCTCTGCTTCTACCATCTTGCAATGTGAGACCCCTGGGTCACTGTTGCCACCACCAGATGGACTTTGGACTTCCTAGCTTCAGAAACTGTAAGCAATAAATTTTGTTTTCCTTTTTAAGTACCCAGTTTCAAATATTTTGTTATAAGCAGCAGAAATGGACTAATATGATATACACAATGGATGGAACCAGAGACCATTATGTAAAGTGAAGTAAACCAGGCACAGAAGGATAAATACCACATGATCTCACTTACAGGGGGAATCCAAAAAAAAAGAGGTACTCATGAAAGTAGAGAGTAGAGTAATAGCAGATGCCAGAAGGGAAGGGGGGCTGGGAGGTGGGGAAATGGTAGATTAACAGGCACAAAACTAAACTATGTGTTCTAAGTTAATCAATGTACTGTATATGCATGTATTAAAACAACACACTGTACTGCACAAATATATACAAATTAATGTTAACATATTCAAAAAATAAAAATAAATTGATCTCATAGAATTTGAGGGTAGAATAGTGGTTACCAGAGAGTAGAGGGTGGAAGGGGAGATGGGAAGATGTTGGTCAATGGGTACAATGTTACAGTTAAATAGGAGGAATAAGTTCTGGTACTCTGTTGTGCAGTAGGGTGTCTATAGCTAACAATAGTGCATTGTACATTTCAAATAGCTAGAAGAGAGGATTTGGAATATTCTTAAAACAAAGAAATAATAAATGTTTAAGATGATGCCTATGCTAATACCATGATTTGATCATTATACTACGTATATATGTATCAAAACATCACATTGTATCCCATAAATATGTACAATTATTACACTTCAAAAAAAATCTCAGAAGAAAATGACGCTTAGCAGAAAAATTATCACCATTTCGCAATTAAAAAAAAGAAAACTGATCATGTTAAGAAGGAAACACAAAGAGTAAAGTGAGCGCGTCATTTGTCAAGGCCACATTATTTAAGGTGAATTGAGGGAGTGACACAGGAAGGAGACCTGAACCAGGTTCAAAGGGAAAGAAGTAGGCAGGGAACACACTCTGGAAAATCAGAGGAACGAAAGGACCTAACGTGTTATAAGCAGGCTCGTGTGGCTGGAGCAGAGTAACTGAGAGGAAGAATCAGGTAGGTTTAGAGGGATAGACAGGAGTGTAAGGATTTGAGGTCCTGAAGGTTGGTATAAGGAACTTGGAATTTTTCTAAGGGCAATTGTTCCACAGTTTTAAGCAGGGTTATGCCATGATCTGATATAGGTTTTTGAATGTTTATTCTGGCAGTTACATAAATAAAACATTAGAAGTGGTCAAGAGCGCTGGGGGAGGGGGCGGGTAAGAGAGGTGTTATCACTTAGGGTGGGTGATGACAGTAGAAATGGAGAAAAGACTGAGGCTTTGTGATGCATTTTGAACATAAAATGGAACAAATTTGTTTATGGATTGGAACCAGAGAAGAGCAGAGTGAAGGAAAGAGAACAGTGAAGAATGACTTGTCTTCCTTTAACTTGAACGGCTAGTGGTGCATGCCTTTCTTTTTAAATTTATTTATTTATTAATTGACAAATAAAAATTGTATATATTTATGGCATACAACACAATGTTTTCAAATATGTGTACACTGTAGAATGACTAAATCGAACTAACATCTTCATTTCCTCACACACTTATCATTTTTTGTGGTGAGAACACTTAAAATGTACTCTCAGTGATTTTCAAGTATACATTACATTTACTATAGTCAACGTGTTGTACAATAGATCTCTTGAAATTTTTCCTCCTGATTTTTTTTATTCTTTAACCAACATCTCCCCGATCCACTCCCACCCCCACCCCCACCCCAGGTCCTGGTAGCCACCATCGACTTTCTGATTTTATGAGTTCAATGAGATAGTACAATATTTGTCTTTCTGTGCCTGGCTTATTTCATTTAATATAATGTCCTCCAGGTTTATTCATACTGTCACAAATCACAGAATCTTCTCCTTTTTTTTTTTTTTTTTTTTTTTTTTTTTTGTTTGTTTGTTTTTTTGTCTTTTTGACTTTTTCTGTGTCCGGCAACGGATCGCAACCCTCAGTGTTGCCCCCGTACTGGACCGGGGACCGGCAACAGGATTGCAACTCTCGGCGTTGCTCCCGCACCTCGCTCAGCCAGTGAGCGGGAACCGGTCCATATGTGGGATCCGAACCCTCGGGCAGGAGCGCTGCCGCGCTTCCCAAGTGGCGCACTATCCAGTGCGCCACCGGGCCGGCCCCACAGAATCTTCTTTTTAATAAAAGGCTGATTAGTATCCCATTGTGTACATATCCGCCACATTTTCTTTACTTATCATCTGTTGATAGACACTTCAGTTGATTTCATTATCTTGGCTATTGTGAATAATGGTGCAATGATATGGAAGTGCAGATATCTGAACATACTGATTTTATTTTCTTTGGATATATATGCAGTAGTGGGATTTCTAAATCATATAGTAGTTTTATTTTTAATTTTTTGAGGAGTCTCTAGAATTCATCACTGAAGACATCAGGTCTTGGGTTTTTCTTTGATGGGAGACTATTACTGATTTAACCCCCTTATTTGTTATTGGCCTGTTCATATTTTCTATTTCTTCAGTATTGGCAGATTGTATGTATCTAGAAATTTATTCTTCTTTTTGTTTAGGTTATCCAATTTATTGGCATATAATTGTTCATAGTGGTCTCTTAGGATCCTTTATATCTCTGTGGTATTACTTAGAATGTCTTCTCTTTTTATTTCTGATTTTGTCTGAGTTTTCTCTTTTTCTCTTAATCTACTTGAGGATTTGTCAATTTTGTTTATCTTTTCAAAAAAACCTATTCTTAGTTGTGATTATCTTTTCTATTGTTTTATACCCTGTATTTACTATAGGTTTTGCTTTGTGGTTACCATAAGGCGTACATAAAATATTTTATAGTGATAGCATAATAAACTATTTTAAGTTGGTAACAACTTAACTTTTATTGCATACAAAAACTACACTTTTACTCACCCCTTCACATTTTGTTTTTCATGTCACAATTTTTGTCTTTTTATATTTGTATCCTTTAACAAATCATTGTAGCTAATATTATTCTTGATAGATTTGTCTTTTAACCTTCATACTAAAGATATAAGTGATTTACATGCCACCAGTACAGTATAAGAGTATTTTGAATTTGACTGTGTATATGCTTCTACCAGTGCGTTTTATACTTTCATACGTTTTCGTGTTATGGATTACTGTAACAACCCTTTTTTTTTCAGGTTGAACTTAATTAGCATTTCTTGTAAGTCAGGTCTATTAGTGACAAACTCCCTCAGTTTTTGTTTGTGTGGGAAAGTCTCTTTCTTTCATTTCTGAAGAACAGCTTTGCTGGGTAAAATACACCTGGTTGGCAGGTTTTTTTTTTTTTTTCTTTTCATTCGGCAATTTAAATATATCATCCCACTCTTTCCTGATCTTTGAGGGTTCTGCTAAGATATCAGCTGATACTCATACTTGTGGTTTCTTGTATGTGATATGCTGTTCTTGCTGCTTTCAAGTTTCTCTCATTGTCTTTGATCTTTTAAAGTTAAATTATCATGCATGTTGGCATAGTTTGTTTAAATTGAACACAATAGAGACCTTTGAGCTTCCAGTACCAAATATTTATATTTTTCCTCAGATTTGGAAGTGTTTTTTTAATCATTATTTTTTAAAATAAGCTTTCTGCCACTATCTCTGTTTTTCTTTTTTTAGAACACCCATAGTATGTGTTTTGGTTTGCATAGCAGTGTCCCATAATTTATTTTATTTAAAAAAAAATTATATTTTTTCTGTTGTTGCTCTGACTGGGTAATTTCAAATGACCTGTCTTCAAGCTCACTGAATCTTTACTGAATCTTTTTTCTGCTTTATTGAATCTGCTGTTAAAGCTCTTCTTGTACTTTTTTTTTTTCCTTTTTTTTGTCTTTTTTCGTGTCCGGCAACAGATCGCAACCCTCAGTGTCGCGCCCGTACCAGACCGGGACCGGCAACGGGATCGCAGCCCTCGGTGTTGCACCCGCACCTCGCTCAGCCAGTGAGCGGGAACCAGTCTGTATGTGGGATCCGAACCTCTGGCGGGAGCGCCGCCGCACTCCCAAGCAGTGCACTGTAGCAGTGCGCCACCGGGCCGGCCCATCTTCTTGTACTTTTTTTAGTTCAGTCATTCTGTTCTGTAGCTCCAGAATTTCTGCTTTTTTTTTAATGGTTTTTATTTTTGTTGAACTTCTAATTTTGTTTGTGTATTGTTTTCCCAATTTTGTTTAGTTGTCTATATGTATTTTTGTGTAATTCATTGAGCATCTTTAAGATGATTATTTTGAATTCTTTGTCAGGTAGTTTACAAATCTCCACTTATTTAGGGTCAGTTATTGGTATTTTCGTTTGTTTCTTTAGTGATGTCATGTTTCCCAGATTGTTTTTGATCCTGTGGCCTTTCATTGGTTTCTGCACATTTGAAGAAGTAGGGACTTATTCCAGTCTTTGCAGATTGGCTTCAGCTAGAAATACCTTCACCAGTCCAGAGATTCTGGGCAGGCTTTCTGGCATGGTCTGTGATAGCCTTTTTGATGAAGTCATTGGGGAGGCTGGCCTGGTACCTGGGTCAGTGGGTGGGCAGGCCTGGCATCTGGGTCCACAGTGTTGGGCCTGTATTCTGGGTCCATGGGGTGAACCTGTTGATTAGGTCTATGGGTACAAGCCTGGGGCTTCTTCCATGGGGGATGGCCTGAAGACTGGGTCCACAGAGACTGACCTGGTGCTGGGGTGGGCCTTGAGCCTAAGTCTGCTAGGGCTGGCCACCTTCTGGAATGGGCCTTGTACCTGCATCCACTGGAACAAGACTGGAGCTTGAGTCTACGGGTGGCAGGTCTGGGTCCTGAGTCCCTGAGGGCTGGCCTGGAGCATGGATCTATAGAGGTAGTCCTCAAACTTTGGTCCACAGAGTCAGGCCTGGAGTTGGGTGATGGGGGCTTGCCAACACTGGGTTTTACTGGGACAAGCCTGAGATTGGTATCTGAGACAAACTCTGATGCTTCTCTCTCTTTCTCCTAAGTCGAGGGTATCTTTCTGTGCTGCCTGGGGTTGGGAGCGGGGTGACACAGGTAATGCGAACTGTCCTTCTAACCCTCTATAACGCATCTTTTTTCATTTTTGTGCTAGACCCAGGTTCTGTAATCTCTGAAGATATTTTTGTGTGTGGATAGCTCTAATCGATGTTTCTGCAAGGGGACAAGCACTGGAAAGTACTATTTGACCATCTTGTTGACGTCACTCCTAGTGGTACATTCTTTAGTTTGTTTATTTAGGAATGTGGGAAATCAAGGACTTTGTTTGAAGGATCTGCGAGTTAGAGAAAATAAGCACATAGTTGGATTTATGAGTTGGAGCTCAGGGCAGTATTGGTTGGAGCTGCAGATTTGAGAGTAACCATTATATAGATAGTATTTTTTTTTTCCTTTTTGTCTTTTTTACTGACCGGTAACGGGATCGCAACCCTCGGTGTTGCGCCTGCACCGCGCTCAGCCAGTGAGCAGGAACCAGTCTCCACATGGGATCTGAACCCTCGGCCGGAGCGCCGCTGCACTCCCAAGCGGCGCACTCTCCAGTGCGCCACCGGGCTGGCCCATAGATAGTATTTTAAACTATGATCCTAGATGATAAACTGAAGGATAGATGAATATAAGGAAGAGAAGATAAGCTAGGGCTAAGCTGTGAGTCATTTTCTCTAGGAACCCATTCTATGAGACGTGTAGGCCACATCTATAGGCAAATCAATAAGGATCTAGTCAGGAGACAGAAACCACACAAGTGAGATTTGAAAAGGAAAAATATAATACAAATTATTGTTAACTAGTTGAGGTGGTTAACTACTGAAAGAGTTAAACATGAATTTTAATAGATCCAGAAGTAACAGGTACCTCTACCACTCTAGACTATGAGAAGGAATTTAGGACTAGAAGCAGGTCCTTTTCCCCAACGCTGAGATTTTTGAATTTTTTTTTTTATTGATACAGTTGATTATACATACATGTTGAGTACAGTATTGACTATCAATACCTGTGGGCAATATGTGATGCCAAAATCAGGATAATTAGTATATTCAGCATTATACAATGTAATAATTTTTCGTGACACTTTTCCAATTTCTCCCTACCTCCCCCTCCTTCCCATTTCCCAGTTATAGTGGCCTCAGTTCTGTTCTCTCTTTTGAAGGTTCAATGAATTATTGTGATTGTTGTGTATTTCTTTCTTTCTATTTCTACTTATTTATTTTTTTAGTTTCCATTTGTGAGTGAGGATATGCAGTATTTCTCTTTCTGTGCCTGGCTTATTTCTTTTAGCATAATTTTCTCTAAGTTCATCCATGTTGCTGCGAGTGGCAGAATTTCATTCTTGTTTATGGCAGAGTAATATTCCGTTGTGTATACATACCACATTTTTCTTATGCAGTAGTCCTTTGGTGGATATTTAGGTTGGTTCCAACTCTTGGCTACTTTAAATAGAGCTGCAATAAACATGGGAGTGCAGGTATCCCTCAACATGATGATTTCCATTCCTTTGGGCATATGCCCAGTAGTGGAATTGCTGGATTGTGTGGCAGTTCTATCTGTAGTTGTTTGGTGAATCTCCACAGTTTTCTCTAACAGCTGCACTCATTTACAGGCCCACCAACAATGTAGGAGGGTTCCCCTTTCTTCACATCCTTGCCAGAGTGTGTTATTCTCTGTCTTTTTGATAATGGCCAGTCTAACTGGGCTGAGATGATTTCTCAATGTGGTTTTGATTTGCATTTTCCTGATGATGAGTGATGTTGAGCATTTTTTTCATGTCGCTGTTGGCCATTTTGCTTTGGGCCGTATGGACATTTTCACAATGTTAATTCTTTTAATCTTAGAGCATGAAATGTCTTTCCATCTTTTTGTGTCTTCTTTAGTTTCTTTCAGCAGTGATTTGTAGTTCTCGTAGAGATCTTTTATCTCCTTTGTTAAACTTGTTCCTAGGAATTTTTTTTTTTTTTGTTACTATTGTAAATGGTCCTGCTTTCTTCATGTCTTTTTCTGCTAGTTTTTCATTGGAGTATAAAAATGCTACAGATTTTTGCATATTGATTTTGTATCCTGCAACTTTACTGAAATTGTTTATCAGCTGTAAGAGTTTTTTGGTAGAATCTTTAGGTTTTACTATGTATAGGATCATGTTATCAGTAAATGGGGATAGATTGACTTCATTTTTCCCTGTTTGGGTGCCCTTTCTTTCTTTCTTTTGCCTGATTGCTCTGCCTAGTAGTTCCAATACTATGTTAAATAGGAGTGGTGAGAGTGGGCATCCTTGTCTTGTTCCTTTACATCCATTCAGGATGATATTAGTGGTGGGTTTGTCACATGTGGCTTTTATTGTGTTGATATACTTTCCTTCTATACCTGATTTGTGGAGAGTCTTTATCATGAAAGGATGTTGAATTTTGTCAAATGCCTTTTCTTCATCCATTAAGATAAGCATATGATTTCATCCTTGATTTTGTTAATGTGGTGTATCACATTAATTGACTTACATATGTTGAACCATCCTTGCATCTCTGGAATCCCGGTTGATGGTATGTATAATTTTTTGGATGTTCTACTGTATTCCGTTTGCTAATATTTAGTTGAGGATTTTTGCTTCTATGTTCATCAGAGATATTGGCCTATAGTTTTCTTTTTTTTGTTGTATCTGTGTCTGGTTTTGGTATCAGAGTGATGCAAGCCTCATAGAATGAGTTATGGAGAATGGCCTATGTTTCAACTTTGGAATACTTTGGGGAGAATTCGTATTAATTCCTCTTTGATGGTTTTTTTTTTTTTTTTTTGAGTGGCAAGAGGTTATTTCCTTCTCTTTCTCATTTACATTTTGTTCTTTCTTGTGTATTTGTGGTATTGATTATTATTTTTTGTATTCCAGATGCAGGACTTACTTCAGGATTTCTTGCAGGGATGATCATGTAGGGAACTCCTGCAGATTTTGTTTGTTAGGGAAATACGCTATTTCTCCCTCATTTTTTTTTTTGTCTCTTTAATTTCTTGATTTTTTTTAAAGGTTAATATTGTTTCAATTTTTTTTAAAATTTTTATTTTGTCAATATACAATGTAGTTGGTTATTATGGCCCATCACTGAAACATCCCTCCCTCCTCCCTCTCCCCCCTCCCACCCAAGAATATCCTTTCCGTTTGCTTGTTGTAACAACTTCAAAAGATTGTAGTTGTTATATCTTCTTCTCCCCCCCCCACCGGATTTCTTTTTTGTGTGTGTATGTGAGTGAATTAATTAATTTATTTTTAGCTCCCACCAAATCCATCTGTTTTTTTATTTCTGTGATTTTTTTAATTTCTAATTTCCAGATGAGACAAAAATAAATGTATTACTTTATATAATTTAGCATTAGCATGTCTTCTGAAGCTATAGTACATCAAAAATGCATTATTATATAAAATTAATTTCTTTACGCAATTTTATTAATGATATATTTGCTTTGAATATACCATTTTATTAAACCTAAGACATAACATACAAAGTAAAGAATGAGATCTACATCCCTATGACTCAGCAAATTCACAATTCCTGAAGGCACTTGAAGTGCTATAAATTTATGTATGGATGACAATATGCATATAATTAACACACCAGTATTTAGTCTTCTATCCATTTAATAAAAAAGAAATAAGAAAACGTATCATATGCAAGTGATAGTGAAAAAGAAAAAAAAGTTAAAACTCACAGGCCTTAATGACTTTATTTAAACAAACAATAACTGAGTACCTTCTAGATTTCTGTTAGTACTCATATGTTGGCAAAATTTAACATTAGTAAAATGTCATTAGCAGTATTAGCCAATGATAAAATGAAGGATACAGAGGATTGAAATTAAAAAACCTTGGTCATAACACCAATCCTGGTTTTCATGAACTCAAGCTGCTATACTTCTCTTTTTTTTTCTATTTTATTTTATTTTGTCATTACACGATGTGGTTGATTATTGTGGCCTATTACTGAAAACTCCCTCCCTTTGATGCTGAGTGATATTGAGCATTTTTTCATATGTTTGTTGGCCATTTGTATATCTTCCTTAGAGAAATGTCTACTTAGCTCTTTTGCCCATTTTTTAATTGGGTTGCTTGTTTTTTGTTGTAAAGTTGTTTCAGTTCCTTGTGTATTCTGGATATTAATCCTTTGTCAGATGTATATTTTGCAAATATTTTCTCCCACTCTGTTGGTTGTCTTTTAGCTCTGTTAATTGTTTCTTTTGCTGTGCAGAAGCTTTTTACTTTGATATAGTCCCATTTGTTTATTTTTCCTTTGGACTCCTGTGCTTTTGGGGTCATATTCATGAAGTCTGTGTCCAGTCCTATTTCCTGAAGTGTTTCTCCTATGTTTTCTTTAAGAAGTTTTATTGTTTCAGGGTGTATATTTAAATCCTTAATCCATTTTGAGACGATTTTAGTATATGGTGAGAGGTATGGGTCTAGTTTCATTCTCCTGCATATGGATATCCAGTTATCCCAGCACCATTTGCTGAAGAGGCAGTCCCGACCATAGTGAATAGCCTTGGTGCCTTTGTCAAAGATCAGATGGCAGTAAGAGTGTGGGTTGATTTCCGGATTCTCTATTCTGTTCCATTGATTAGTGTGTCTGTTTTTATACCAGTACCATACTGTTTTGGTTATTATAGCTTTTTAGTATAGTTTAAAGTCAGGTAGAGTAATGCCTCCAGCTTTATTTTTTTTGCTCAGCATTGCTTTGACTATGCGTGATCTTTTGTTATTCCATATAAATGTCTGGAGAGTTCTTTAAATTTCGGAGAGAAATGTCATTGGAATTTTGATGGGGATTGCATTGAATTTGTATATCGCTTTGGGTA
>NW_007728016.1:328508-329510 GCF_000696425.1 Galeopterus variegatus | reverse complement strand
ATTTGCATATGTTGAACCAACCTTGCATCCCTGGGATGAATCCTACTTGATCGTGGTGAATGATTTCACATATGTGTTGTATTCTGTTTGCTAATATTTTATTGAGGATTTTTGCATCTATATTCATCAAGGATATCGGCCTGTAGTTTTCTTTTGTGGTTATATCTTTACCTGGTTTTGGTAACAGGATGATGTTTGCTTCATAAAATGAGTTTGGAAGCTTTGTGTCTGTTTCAATCTTTTGGAATAGTTTGTAAAGAATCGATGTCAAATCCTCTTTGAATGTTTGGTAAAATTCTGCTGTGAATCCATCTGGTCCTGGGCTTTTCTTTGTTGGGCTCCTCTGCTAACTTTAGGTTTGGATTGTTCTTGTTTTTCTGGTTCTTTAAGGTGCAGTGTTAGGTGGTTCCCTTGCCATCTTTCCATTTTTCTGAGGTAAGCATGTAATGCATAAATTTCCCCCTTAGTACTGCTTTTGTAGTATCCCACAATTTTTGGTATGATGTATCATTATTTTCATTAGTTTCAATAAATTTTTTTTATTTCCTGCTTGATTTCTTCTTGGACCCATGTGTCGTTAAGGAGAATGTTGTTTAATTTCCATGTGTTTGTATACTTTCCAGAGTTTTGCTTATGATTGATTTCTAGTTTTAATCCATTGTGGTCTGAGAAAATACATGGGATAATTCTAATTTTTTTGAATTTGTTGAGACTTGATTTGTGTCCTAATATGTGATCTATCCTGGAGAATGATCCATGTGCTGATGAGAAGAATGAATATTCTGAGGTTATTGGATGGAATATTCTGTAGATATCTGCTAAGTCCAATTGGTCTAGAGTTTTGTTAAGATCTTGTGCTTCTCTGCTGATTCTTTGCCTAGATGATCTGTCCATCCAATATTGACAGTGGGGTGTTCAGGTCCCCTGCTATTATTTTACTGGGATCTATCTCTCCCTTTAGATCCCCAAACACTTGCTTTATATATTTGGGTGCTCCCGTTT
>NW_007728016.1:326014-327617 GCF_000696425.1 Galeopterus variegatus | reverse complement strand
TCCAATCCCAGTACTCCCTTGAGAATTTCTTGTAAGGGTGGTCGTGTGGTGATGAACTCCTGCAGTTTTTGTTTTTCTGAGAAATATACTATTTGACCTTCATTTCGGAAGGACAGCCTTGCAGGGTAGAGTATTCTTGGCTGGCAATCTTTGTCTTTTAGTATTTTGAATATATCATCCCATTCCTTTCGAGCTCTTAGGTTTTGTGCTGAGAAGTCTGATGTTAACCTGATTAGGGCTCCCTTATACGTGATTTGACGCTTCTCTCTTGCAGCTTTTAAGATTCTCTCTTTGTCTTTGAGTTTTGCCAATTTTTTTTTTCGTGTCCGGCAATGGATTGCAACCCTCAGTGTTGCACCCGTACCGGACCGGGGCCGGCAACGGGATCGCAACCCTCGGTGTTGCGCCCACACCTCGCTCAGCCAGTGAGCGGGAACCGGTCTGTATGTGGTATCCGAACCCTCGGCGGGAGCGCCACCGTGCTCCCAAGCGGCACACTGTAGCAGTGCACCACTGGGCCGGCCCGAGTTTTGCCATTTTGACTATAACATGTCTTTGCGAAGCCCTTTTTGGGTTGAATATGTTTGGGGATCGTTGAGCTTCCTGGATCTGAAGATCTGTGATTTTTCCTACACCTGGTAAGTTTTCTGCCACTATTTTGTTGAATATGTTTTCAATACATTCTCCTTTTTCATCCCCTTCTGGAATACCCATGACTCGGATATTTGAGAGCTTAAGGTTGTCTAATGTCTCTCTCAGATTTTCTTCAATATCTTTGATACTATTTTCTTTTCTTTTCTTCTTTTTTTTAAAGATGACCGGTAAGGGGATCTTAACCCTTGACTTGGTGTAGTCAGCACCACGCTCACCCAGTGAGCCAACCGGCCATCCCTATATGGGATCCGAATCCGCGGCCTTGGTGTTATCAGCACCGCACTCTCCCGAGTGAGCCATGGGCAGGCCCAGATACTATTTTCTTTTTTCTTGTCTGCTTGTGTTATTCCAAACAGCCCATCTTCAAGTACAGAGGTGCTCTCTTCAACTTCCGTTATCCTGCTGGTTAAACTCTCCATTGTGTTTTTTATTTCGCTGAATAACTTCTTCAGTTCAGCAAGTTTTGCTACATTTTTTTTTTAGGACAGTGATTTCCTTGTACATTTCCTCTTTCAGGTCCTGTATGTTTTTCCTGGTTTCATCATGCTGTCTAGCTGAGTTTTCTTGTATCTCATTCAGTTTCTTTAGGATTATCACTCGAAATTCCTTGTCATTCATTTCAAGGGCTTCTTGTTCTATAGGATCTAGAATTTGAGATTTATTAACTTTTGGTGGTGTACTTTCTTGGTTTTTTGCATTTCTGGTATCTTTTCTTGGATGTTTATTTATTTTATCAGGGAGTTTCACTCGGGTCTTGGGCCTCTCCGGGTAGCCTCCTCTCTGGTCAGCTTGGACTCTACTAGGCTGCTGGATCCCGCCCTGCAGGCCCCACAGGGTACGTGTGTTCTGCCGAGTTTCCACCTCATTGTCCGGGCATTTCACCACTCTGTGAGCACTAGGTGGGGCTGTTGAACCTTGCAGGGGGGGCCCGCAGGGTATTTTTTTTGCC
>NW_007728016.1:267560-326004 GCF_000696425.1 Galeopterus variegatus | reverse complement strand
TCTCTCTCAGATTTTCTTCAATGTCTTTGATACGTTTTTCTTTTTTCTTGTCAGCTTGTGTTATTTCAAACAGCCCATCTTCAAGTACAGAGGTTCTCTCTTCAACTTCCGTTATCCTGCTGGTTAAACTCTCCATTGTGCTTTTTATTTCACTGAATAACTTCTTCAGTTCGGCAAGTTCTGCTACATTTTTTTTTAGGACAGTGATTTCCTTGTACATTTCCTCTTTCAGGTCCTGTATACTTTTCCTGGTTTCATCATGCTGTCTAGCTGAGTTTTCTTGTATCTCATTCAGTTTCTTTAGGATTATCACTCGAAATTCCTTGTCATTCATTTCAAGGGCTTCTTGTTCTATAGGATCTAGAATTTGAGATTTATTAACTTTTGGTGGTGTACTTTCTTGGTTTTTTGCATTTCTGGTATCTTTTCTTGGATGTTTATTCATTTTAGTAGGGAGTTTCACTTGGGTCTTGGGCCTGTCCGGGATGCCTCCTCTCTGGTTAGCTTGGACTCTACTAGGCTGCTGGATCCCACCCCTCCGGCCCCACAGAGTATGTGTGTTCTGCCGAGTTTCCACCTCGTTATCCAGGCATTTCCCCTCTCTGTGAGCACTAGGTGGGGCTGTTGAACCATTCAGGGCGGGCCCACAGGGTGTGTATTTTTTTTGCCGAGTCTCCGTCTCCTTTGCCAGACCCCTCCCCACTCTGTGTGCTCAGTACAGGGCTGGGGCATGTCTTCTGCAGTCCTCGTCTATCAGCCGGGACTTCAAGCCTGTGCTCTGCCCCGCCCTGCCCAGGAAGACTTTCAGGTTTCTGGTAGGGATGCTCTGAGTGCTTTTGTGGCCCTGGATAAGGCCTCCTCTGGGCCTCTCACTTTCCACCCAGTACTGCGGCTATCTTTGTAGTTGAGTTATCTCCGACACCAGGTTGTAAGCTCCTCAGGGGAGGATCCCACAGCACTCAGTTCCTCCTTGTATCCCCCCAGCAGGGGCCGACCCAGGCACCCACCAGCAGTCAGCTCTCTGACAGGTTCAAGCGAGCTTGAGAGTACTCCAGCCTCACCTCTCCCAACCAGAAATCAGTTTGGGGTTTTTCCGAACTGATGGCCACAGAGATGGTATCTGCCTCCTGGAAACAGGAGGTTTACCTGGGGCCAAAGCCCAGGGTGTGGTGGAGTGACAATCTGGGTGGGCTCCTCCTCTCTGCCCTCCTGACACTGGCCAGGGGCTCCCCCTGCCACCAGCCCCACCAGAGATCAGCGGGGGGAGTGGGATTGTAGGCCAGTCCGCAGGCCCCGGGGGGCCCCGCGCCAAGGCATGCAAGTAGCTCGGCTCAGTGAGGAGCAGTGCCAAGCAAAGAGGGCAGGCATGGCCGATCCGAGCCAGCCAGCTCTGCCCCCACCCAAGAAAATGGAGGCAGCGCTAGTGCCGGTGCCTAGCCTGGTGTGGTAGGCAGGAGCTGGGCGGGCGTCTGCCCTGCAAGCGGGGCTGGGCTGGGGGTCACTCACTGAGCTCACAGAGCTGGGCCGGTCCAGCGCCTTACCCTCTGTTTCTGCATCTTTCTTGGCCTTTGTTGCCTTGGGCTGCTCACTCGGTCCCACAGCGCGGCTTGGGCGCTCTCAGGAGCTCGGTCCCGCGGCACGGCTCGGGCGCTCTCAGGAATCTTCTTTTGTGTTGGCCCTAAAACCTCGAATCTGTAGTTGCTTTTTTGTCATTGTAGATTAGTTGATCAATGATTTATTCATTTTTTGTTGCTCTTGGAAATGCAAATAGTACTCTGGCAGCACAGCACACACTTCTCAGGCTTGCGCTGTCTTCTGGCATGCCCGCTTCAGACCCGTCGCCATCTTAAACTCTCTCCCTCATTTCTGAAGGATAGACTTGCTGAGTATAGTATTCTTGGCTGACAGGTTTTTTCTTTTAGTATTTTGAATATATCATTCCATTCTCTTCCAATATGTAGAATTTCTATTGAGAAGTCTGCTGTTAGTCTGATGGGGTCATCCTTGTAGGTGACTTGATGCTATTCTCTTGCTGTTTTTGGATTCTCTCTTTGTCTTTTTGTTTTGGATAGTTTTTCTAATTTCATGGTGTTATATAACTGAGTCTTCTTGTGTCTCATTGAGTTTCCTTAAAAGATTGTTCCTAAGAATTCCTTTTCAGTCATTTCAAGGGTTTCCTGTTCTGTGGGTTCTGGTACTTGGAAATTACTTTATTCCTTTTGTTATGTCACTTTTTGTGGGTGGTTTTTTTTTTTTTTTTGTATTTTGAGTATCTCTACATTGATGTCTGGTCATCTGGTAGAGCAGTGGCTTCTTCTATTACTCTGGAGTGGGATTTGAGGAGAAACTTACCCCTGTAGGTATGTTTTATATTGTGCCTTGAGTAGGGTGTTGTTCAGCCTCATAATTTCCCAATTCTTCACACTCCTTATTTGTCTCTATACACTAGCATCCTTTCAGCTCTTTCATCTTCTGTTGCCTGAAACACTCCTGTAGATCAGGATGGTTTCACTATCCAGACTAGGTTAGGTTCCTTTATTCATCTGCAGTGTACTTTCTTCTAAATCTCTGAACTCATTGCTATTTTAACTATGTTATCATTTGCTTTTTCTGCTAGACTGAAAGCTTCATGAGGGCCAGTCACATGTCAGTATCAGTCTCCACTGTCAGCAGTGCTTAGTATAGCACATAGCACTGAGTATAAAATCAAAGGTTAATTGCTTAACTGTTAAACAAACAAAGACCTAAAATGGTAAGAATTTAAATTTAATCATCAAGTAGCTATTTCAAACTGTGACACATTTAACTTCTGCCTGAACAGCAGAATGTGTCCATTCAAATGAAAATTCCATTTATCTCCTTAATTGACATAGTAAATTCTACTTGTGAAAGTATTACAAGAGTTTGAAAACACCATCTTTGGTGAACAAAACACACACCAGAGTCAACAACTTCTTCTTGTGGTGCTAGAATAAGGCTTTGCTACAAAGTACAAGCTCTTTGTCTCAGAAAGTAATTTTGTTAAGCTTCATCAGCATAATTTGTCACTGTGTGGCTAATAAGTTAATAAAATAAAGATACAGAAACATTTACGAGGGGGGGGGGTAGGAAGGAAGAACTCTTTCTTTATCATTTCAAAAGCATTCCCCATACCCTTCTCTGCCTTCTTCCTATCATCATGAATTAGCATCTGGATTCAGTCCCATTGCAGCCATAGGTTCAGAGTTTGGTGGGGTTGACACATTTTCTCTTATGTCTAATATCCAGAAGGAGGAACAGGGGAATTAATATTTATTGATTTTTATGTGCCAGGCATATGCTGGTTGTTTTTCATACATAATCTCATTTTAATCTTCACAAAAAACTCTTGAAATGAGAATTATTATGCCTAAATTTTTGGAAATTGCCAAAACTTTCCTCTGTGTCAGAAGGGGAAAGCAAATTTCAGTTTCTCATTGGGTTGGGGATGGTCACGGGTGTAATGAGTGAAGAGCAGAACTGGCTCGTGGTTACATGGTTTGGGTTAAAGAAGAAATAAGAAAGTGTCCTGGGGATAAGGCTGGGCCAGATACCAGAAGACAATCCAGGGAGAGGGGAAGAAAAACTTAAATATCAAGAGACTATAACTTGTATTAACACTACAATATCAGATTTGGCAAATAGAAAGCAGACTCCTGAGCATTTCTGTTAAGCATTAAGAAATAGATAAAACCTCTTACTTTTTGCCCAAGGTTTTCAGAGAACTCTTAAGAGCACCAGACCTGTTCCAGCAGAATTTAAATTACTTGCTCAAGGCCATGCCACGAGCAAGGAATGAATCTAGAATTTGAACTTGTGTCTGCTGCTGGGCTGGGGCATCTACCATTTTACATTGCAGGTTTGAGTTTCAATTTGTGTTGTGGGACTGTATGAAGGACATTCATCTTCTTGGTGCTCAATTGAAAACAGTGGACTATTAAGCCCTAAATGATTTCCTTATTGTTTCTAGATAACTAACTTATGTTTTACAAATGTCTTTTTTTGCGTGGCTATATTGAGAAAATGTAAAGAGAACAAAAGGTTACAATAAGCTGACCAGTTTGGAGACTACTGAGATATTACAAGTAAAGGATGGCAATTGGTTAGGGTTAGTGGTAGTAGACCTGGTGAGAAGGGGTCTCAGTCTGAATGGATTTTGAGGGTAGAGCCAACAGCTTTGAGGTTGTCTGTGAGAGAAAGAAAAGGGTCAAATACAAATCCAAGGATTTTGGCTTAGGCAACTAGAAGGATGAAATTTCCATTTATCACAATATCTTCCTCTGGAAAGGCTTCCCTGAGATTAGATGCCTCCAACATCACAGCGTTTCTCACTCTGAATTGTAATTTTTTATTTCTTTTCTATTATACCACTAGTTTTTATGTATGTGAGGGTGGACTTTGGTCTTGTTTACATTGTACTTCCAGGACTTAACATATCATCCTACAAAAAGTATATGCTCAATTAGACAAAAGAAATTGTAGCATTGGATTAAAATCTGTAGAATAAAATAAATATCTGAGTCCATACTTATATAAACAATTGAACAAATAAATGATTGAGTGATAAGAAACAGCTTTTCCTTAGAGTATCATACCAATTAATAAATGTAGAAGGAATAAGGGAAATAGAAAAATTATCATTAGGCAAAAATCATATTGTAGGCAAAGACCAGTGACAACAATAAAATTAGTTGTCAATGGGAAAAATACATGAAGAAAAAGATGGGAACTTGTTCTACTATTTTTGCAACTATCCTGTCCATCAAAAATTATTTAATGGGCTGGGGCCTCTGCCTGGGGCTTTGCAGAGAGCTGCTTATGGGAATGGTCCCTCCAAACCCCTTGTTTCAAAGGGAGTAGGAGCAGGCTAGCAAGCGAAGCATCCTCACAGCTGGTCAAAAACTTTTTCTTGATTTTAAACCATCATATCTTCATTTCACATTGTAATAGAGTGAGTTGTTGAAACCTAAAAAAAAAAAAATTCAAAATAAAAAGTTAAAAAATGTAAGTGCTTAATAAATATTTTTTAAATGGACTGACGAATAAGATCCTTTTGCCTGACATTGTCAAACACCTACAGTGCCTTTCAGACTGTCTACATCCATGTAGATTTTCCACTTAACTACACTCATCTTTTTCTAATTTTCAGCCACGCTGTTTCCAACGTTGATGCACAGCTACTCATTTTCAATTGCCCTGTAAATTTTACTCTACAGATTGGCTCTCCTGATTCATTTACAATGAATTCATTTACAATTCCTACTACATGGAGACACAAAGCCTGACATTATTCTCATTCATGATACACCCAAATGCCTACGGGCTAAATCACCAAAGCCTTGGATGTTTATCTATCTTCAGTTTTGTATGAGTAGTTTTTAAACTGATAAAGTCAAAATTTTAATCTCTACAATAAAGTTCCCAAGAACAAAACAAACCTAGGCTGGTATCCTGACCTTTTATATGGCAGCTTTCACCAAGGAATGCAAAGCATTTTATGGTGATAAATTGTGGTAATTAGACTTGGCACTTTGGGAAAGTACTTAAGGCTTATTTTTATGAAGGGATAAAATACTGAGCTCAGAGCTTGGGCATTTCATCCAACACTTACAATAAACTGGCAGCAGAAGAGGTGGTAAAGCCTGTCTTCTGACCTCCATTTTCCTGCCTTCAGTGAGAGCTCAAACCACTCTCACTTTTTTGAGACTTTTTACCTGCAGTTGATAGTCTAAAGGTGAATGATCCTGAGAAGTGAGAAGAGAGAAGGCCTTGTTCCATCTTGCCTCTCAGATACAGATATAGTGACCACATGTCCTGGTCACTCACTCTGAGCAGCTCAGTTCCACTACTGACAAAGTGGCTTTTGCAATTCGTGTTTGCAGTCCGTTTGTTCTTGTTCTCAAGGAGACAGGCTATTTTTCTTTTCTCTTCTTTGGTGAAGTGTATTATATTATAGGCATGACTTCAAAGGGAATAGTTGGATCATGCTACCCTGAGAAATCCTTAGTAAACTGCCATAAATTTAAAACTTTTCAGTACAGTCAATATTTTTCAAATACTAAAGATAGGAAATGTGGCAATTCTGAAAAATTCAAATGTATTCCCTAAGGAGGACTCTTGCCTTCTCCCCACTTCCAGCTCTGGCTTATTCTAAGGAGTCTTTCTTAAAAATGTTGACCATAGGAATGAGCCAATAGGAGCTAGCTCCAGATTGGAGAGATGGATATCCAGTGTGGAGACCCTAGGATACACACCTGAATAGACCTATCTTTGTTCATTTCACATCAGTTGGGTATCCTGAACTCTTCTAAGAGAATTAGTGCACTAAGGATTTTGTCCCTGTTTTTCACCAGACTGCAGATATTGCAACCTAATAATTCCAAAGAAAATCTCTTATTTTCAGATAGAAAATGAACATTTCTCTCCACCAGAGCAAAGTGTATAAGAATAAAGAAAGCTGTAAGACGGTCACTACAGAGTTGTAGTTTCTTCAATTCAGGCCAACCAGAATGGGGTTGCATACGAATCACCCAACAATCTTGCTAAAAATACAGATTCCTTGGCTTTGATATCTAATATTGCAAGTCAGTGACTCAAATGTATAGCCAGGCTAAAAAATTGTTTCCTTGAATGATATGAAGACTGAATCATATTAGTAGTTTATGAGCTTGGAAAAATATCTTTTCTTTATTAATCCTTTTATTTATCTCCATATGTTCATTCAATACATATTTATTGAATCTCTCTTTATAAACTTCTGCTGTATGTTAGGAATGGAACTATGTGCTAGGTCTTACATGATTATATATTACTATGTGTTAACTGTTACTGTGTGCTAAGTGTTACATGATTATATATTATAGTAATTTATAATTGTGGCCTAAGGGGACATCCAATCAGAGGGGAAGATGTACAAGAAAATAGGCAATGATGGTATGGTTTATTAAGAGTAATGCTGGGTGTATGCAGCTGGTGAAATGGAACTCATAACAATAGCACTGAGTCAGCCTTGAGAAGTTGGAGATCTCTCAGAGAAAGTAAATTCTGATCTGGATTCTAAAGTCTCGGGGCCGGCCCGGTGGCGCACTGGATAGTGCGCGGCTTGGGAAGCGCGGCGGCGCTCCCGTCTGAGGGTTTGGATCCCACATACAGACCGGTTCCCGCTCACTGGCTAAGCGAGGCGCGGGAGCAACACCGAGGCTTGCGATCCCGTCGCCGGTCCCCGGTCCGGTACGGGGGCAACACTGAGGGTTGCGATCCGTTGCCGGACACGGAAAAAAGACAAAAGACAAAAAAAATAAAAAATAAAAAAAATAAAGTCTCAGCTGGAATTAGCCAGGTGAAAAAAAAAATTGGTAAAGAGGGATGAGATGATGACAAGGTATGTGCCAAAGCCCCAGAAGTGAAAAGAACGTGATGCAGAGGAGATTTCCAGTAGCTCAATACTACAGCAAGAGTACAAGAGGGAATGGGGGAAGGGGTGAAGGGTGAGGTTGGAGAGTTAAGAGCAGGTCATGAAAGGTTCTGTAATAGAGTGATCACATGTCCCTATTTGTCTGTGACAGTCCTAGTTCATACCTGTTGTCCAGATTAATTTTTCTTCTTTTACTCTCAAAATATGGTATTTTGACTGAATGATGCATTGTATGGTTGGCCATGTATAGCCAATGCTAAAAGAGTCTGCCTTCTTGGCCACAGGAAGATGCATTGTCTTTGAAGAGTTTCAGCAGGAGAGTGAATTGATCCAGTTTATGGTTTGACAATCTCACTCTGGCTGCAGTATAGAGAATAGATTGTAGAGGGACAGGATTGGAGTCACGGATATTGTTTGGTGGGCAGGTGCAGAAATCCTGGTGAGAGCTGATATTGGGTTGAATGAGATGATGGCAGTGGGGTGGGCAGAAAGAAATGGATTCTGAAAATAGAATCAGAACCAGACTAGATTTGTTACTTAATGTGTGATCTTGGACAAATTTTAATATTTCTTTCTTTGCTTATAAAACAGGAGTTATAAAAATTCCTCATCGAGTTCTTCTGAGAACTAAAAGAACAAATTGGTTAGGGCACTTAGCACTCATCCTAGGAAGCCCTCAATGACTGTCGTTTGCTTCCCTGCCAATCCATATCCCTCCAGACCCTCACGGTCATCTCCACAATGCACTTCCCAGCTCCCCCTCCCATTTCACCAAATTCTCCATTTCACCAAATTATGTGGCCCTAATTATATTCCCGGCTTCCTAGTCTTGCTATGCCACTTAATACCCAGATCCCAGCTGTATATCATCAAAGATAGCTTAATTTCCTAGAAAATGTGCTTGAGATTTATAGTTGCTTGAAGGATGCATTTATAGATTAAAACAAGGAGAGTAACAAAAACCCCACCAGGCTTTAACCTCAAATCAAGTACCTTGAAAGCTACACACGTAAGTAGTGTGGCTTATGGAAATAGCAGCCATGCACACAGGATTTTCTACAACAGTTTGGTTATATTGTCTTAGTTTGGCTGGTTCAGGAAATACGGTGTCTTTGAAGAAAGATGACTGCATACTTGAATAAGCTTCATATTCCACCATAAACACGTCTTTCTTTTCTCAGTATCACTTTATCAACCCCTTGTTTTTCTTTTTCCTAATGCCTTTCAATGTTTTTCCTTTTTCTTACTTTGCCCTTCTTCTGCTGCATATACGATTGCCTGTAATGACTCCACCAAGGACCTTGATTGACCTCCTCAGTTTAGTTTCAAGGTCCTTTGAAACCCCCCTCCTTTCCACCAAGGTAGACCATTTGCATAAATCAATTCCCTTCCTGAAGCAAGCATCCTTTCCCCCTTCTCTCTGTGTTCATTTATGCTGAGACTCCTCATCAAACCTTTGTGTTTACATTGATTCTGCTGAGCTGAATTTCCATCTTTTTCAAGGAATGCTTTCATTTTTACTTTAACCTGGAGTTGACACTCTCCTTCCCCACATCCCCCAATACTTTTAGTACCAATGATGTGAGCCTCTTTCTACAGTATGCAGTTATGCTCTGTACTGCTGTAAACTTTTTATGTGTACACACCTGATCTTAACAACTAGATCGATAGCTCCTGATCAGGAGATTTTTGTCTTACATACTTATATCACCTGCCAAACCCTACATAACCTTTAGATGCCATGTTATTGATTTATACACTGTACTTTTAATTACATAAGAAATATAAAGAAAAGCTTTTTATTACCCATTTCTCCTAGGCTTTTCTTTTCTGTTGGTTTCCAGATACCATTATTGTTTTGGTCTGAGTGGCTTCCCTGTGGTTTTGTCATCAGAATTCCTGGGTTGAGATCTTGGGAGAGGTTAGTTTCTTACGTAGAAAATGGGGATATGAGATACCTATTATGCCTGCCCTCTGAGTTGTCATAAAGTCAGATGGAAGAATGTATTATGGTTTATGTTGAACTAATTGTGAGTATACATAGATGTAAGATGTAAAATTGACCTTACCATGAACAATATTCAGCCTGATATCTTTCCCATTTTTCATTGCTACTGAATCACTTTTCCTCTGGCCAATTGGTGTTTGTCCCAAAATATAGGGGTAACCTGTATTCATGGTTTATCTCTAAGAGAAAATCCAAGAAGAAAAATCATGGAATCCATTCTAGTAACTTTTAGAGTTCTGGATATTTGATTTTTTTCCTAATTTGTAGTGATAATTAAACAATGTAGTTATTGGTAGAACAATCAGTATGATGTATTTGCTGTGGTTTGAATGTGTCCCCTTCAAAATTCAGGTGTTGCCAGTGTGAGAGTATTAAGAGGTGTGGCTTTAAGAGGCTGTGAAGGCTCCTCCCCCATTAATGGGATCAAGGCCCTTTATAACAGAGGCTTCACACAACTTCAGGCTAGCTTTCTTCTGTTCTTCTCCATGTGAGGACATGGTATTCTCCCCCTGCGGAGGATGCAACCCTCACCAGACAACTGAACTGCTAACACCTTGAATCTTGGACACATGCTTTTCTTTTCTTTTTAAAATACTTTATATTTTTAGAGCAGTTTTACCTTCACAGCAAAATTGAACAGAAGATACAGGTTTCCCCCATACCTCCTGTTCCCACACAGGCATAGCCCCATTGTCAACATCCCCCACTAGAACACCACATTTGTTACAATTGAGAAAACTACATTGGCATGTCATAATCACCTAAAGTTCTTTGTTTATATTAGGGTCTACTCTTAGTGTTCTATATTCTGTGGGTTTTGGCAAATATTTAATAAAATGTATGCATCATTATCCATGAGTATAGTATCAAACAGAATATATTCACTGCTCTAAAAAATCCTCTGTGCTCTGTCAATTTATCTCTTACCCCCACAACCTCTGACAACCACTGGTCTTTTTACTTTTTCCATAGTTTTGCCTTTGACAGAATGTCATATGCTAGGAATTCTACAGTATGTAGCTTTTCCAGATTGACTTTTTTCACTTAATAATGTGAATTTGAGATTACTTGCCATATTTTCATGGTTTGATAGGTTATCATTCCTGATAATATTATTTTTAAAATGATATAGTATTTTATTATTAGGATGTACCGCAGTTTGTTTATTCATTCACCTATTGGAGAATGTTGTATTAGTTGCTTATAACAGAATACCTGAAATTGGGTAATTTATAATGAAATGAAATTTATTTCTTACAGTTTTGGAGGCTGGAAAGTCTATGGTTGAGAGGTGCATCTGGTGAGGGCCTTCTGGGCGGGAACTCTCTACAGGGTCCTGCAGTGATACACGGCACCACATGGCGAGAATGGCAAGAGCTCCTTAATGTGCTCACTTGCTTTCCTTATAAAGCCATAATTGCCACTCCCGTGACAACCTACTATATCTTTAGTTCTTTACTCCATGAATGGTTTAATTCATCACAGTCCAATAACCTTTTAAAAGCCTCATCTTTCAACACTGCCATAGTCTGATTTCCTACCCTGTTAACACTGTAACAATGAGAATCAAGCTTCAATGAGTTTTGGGGGGACATTCATCCACAGCAGACATCTTGTTTGTTTCTACATTTTGGCAATCATGAATAAAGCTGCTAAAAACATCCACGTGCAGGTATGTGTGTAGACATAAGTTTTCACCTCCTTTGGGTAAATGCTAAAGAGCACAATTGCTAGATCATATGGTAAGAGTGTGTTTAGTTTTATAAGAAATTTCCAAACTGCCTTCCAAATGGAAGTGCAAGGTACCATTTTGCATTCCCACCAGCAATGAATGAAAACTCCTGTGGTGTTGTCAGTGTTTTAGATTTTCACCATTCTAATAGGTGTGTAGTGATATCTCATTGCTGCTTTAATTTGTATTTCCCTGATGACATGTGATGTGGAGCATCCTTTTATATGCTTATTTTCAATCTGTATATCTTTTTTGGTGAGGTGTCTGTTAAGGTCATGGGGCCATTTTTTCATTTTTTAGTCAAATTATTTGTTTTCTTATTGTTCAGTTTTAAGAGGTTTTTTTGTATATTTGGATAGCCCTTTATCAGAAGCCTCTTTTACAAATATTTTCTCCCAGCCTGTGGTTTGTCTTCTCATTCTCTTGACATTATCTTTTACAGAGCAGAAGTTTTTAATTTTAATGATGCCCAGCTTATCAATTATTTCTTTCATGGAGCATGCCTCTGACATTGTATCTAAAATGTCATCACCAGGGCCGGCCCGGTGGCGCACTGCTACAGTGCGCCGCTTGGGAGCATGGCGGCGCTCCCGCCGAGGGTTCGGATCCCACATACAGACCGGTTCCTGCTCACTGGCTGAGCGAGGTGCGGGCGCAGCACCGAGGTTTGCGATCCCGTTGCCGGTCCCGGTCCGGTACGGGCGCGACACTGAGGGTTGCGATCCGTTGCCGGACACGAAAAAAGATAAAAAGGAAAAAAATAAAATAAAATAAAATAAAATAAAATAAAATGTCATCACCAAACGCAAGGTCATCTAGATTTTCTTCTGTGTTATCATTTAGGAGTTTTATAGTCTTGCATTTTACATTTAGGTCTGTCATCCATTCTGAGTTTTTGGAGGGTGTAAGGTCTCTGTCTAGATACATTTTTTTGCATGTGGTTGTCCAGCTATTCCAGCACCACTGGTTGAAAAAACTATCTTTTTCTCCATTGTATTACCTTAGCTCCTTTGTCAAAGATCAGCTGACCATATTTATGCAAGTCTATTTCGGGACGCTCTATTCTGTCCCATTGATTTACTTATCTACTTTTTTGCCAATACCACACTATCTTGATTACTATAGCTTTAGGAAGTCTTGAGATCATGTAATATTAGACCTTAACTTTGTTCTTCTCCTTCAATATTATGTTGGCTATTCTGAGTCTTTTGCCTCTCCATATAAACTTTAAATTTATAAATGTCCACAAAATAACTTTTTGGGATTTTTGCTGGAATTGCATTGAATCCATATATGAAGTTGGGAAGAATTGACATTTGAACAATATTGATTCTTGCTGTCCATGAACATGGAATACTCTCCATTTATTTAGTTCTTTCATTTCTTTCATCTTAGTTTTATAGTTTTCCTCATACAGACCTTGTACATATATTCTTAGATTTATATCTAAGTATTTCATTTTTTGGAATGCTAATTCAAATGGTATTGTGTTTTAAATTTCCAAATCCAGTTGTTCATTGCAGGTATACTGAAAAGCATATGACTTTTATATATGTGTCCTTGTATCCTGCAACCTTTCTATAATCACTTAGTAGTATCAGGAATTTTTTATTGATTCTTTCAGATATTCTACATAGACAATTATGTCATCTGAAAAAACAAAATTTTTTTTCTTTCTTTCTAATCTGTATACCTCTTATTTCCTTTCCTTTTTTAAAAAAAAATTATTATCTGGGACTTCCAGTATGATGTTGAAAAGGAGTGGTGAGAGGGGACATCCTGCCCTGTTCCTTATCTTAGTGGGAAGCTTCTATTTTCACTATAACATGCTGCTTTTCTTACTAAAAGTTAATGGAAGCTGAACAAATGAAGTAAATTCTTCTGTTCCCAACCCTAGCTTGGATAGCTACTATTTAAACACACTAACCTTCCCTCTGCATAAGTAATCCTTCAGGTGAAGAGAAATCGTGGTTAAAAAAAAAAAAAAGGGGGACAGGAAACATTTGTGCAACTGCATTCTTCATTTTGTCATCTTCTTATTCATTCCACAAATACTTATTGTTTGTGCACTGTGTAGTAGGCACTGTTCAAGGCTCTGTAGATATATCAGTGGACAAAAAATATTATCTCTGCACTTTAGGTCTTTATACTCTAATTAAAAGAGAGTAATGGGCAAAAAAAGAAGTAGATACGTATGACCACTATAACAGCTGTAAAGAAAGTTAACAGCGTGATATGAGAGAAAATAATGGAGATTATCACA
Source organism: Galeopterus variegatus (assembly GCF_000696425.1). Classification (NCBI taxonomy): domain Eukaryota; kingdom Metazoa; phylum Chordata; class Mammalia; order Dermoptera; family Cynocephalidae; genus Galeopterus; species Galeopterus variegatus. The sequence continues at coordinate 312,569 of NW_007728016.1, read as the reverse complement.
TGAGATCAGATGAGCAGAGAAGGTTCCTCTGAGAATATCACATGGACCACTTTGCAAAGAGCCATGGAAAAAGTTTTTAGACAGAGGGAATGACTCCTGCAAAGCCCTGAGGTATGAAAGAGCTTAACAAGTTCAAGATACAAAAAAGGGTGTGATATAGCTAAATGTAAGAAAAGGGAGAGTAGCATGAAGTAAATTTGAAGGAGCAAGCTGAAAACAGAAATCAGAATAGAAATAAATGAGCGGGTGATTAGGAAACAATAAAAAAAGAAGATGGGCATAATCAATCATTGCTGATGTCTTTAACCACCTGTCCTCTTCTCCTAAACCTGAAACTGGCTTGTAACCTTTGGTTCGCCTCATCTGAGCAGTGGTACATGAGCTGTCTTTGCTAACTCAGGTCTTCCTCGATTGATTTTACTCAGGCAAACTCCCTATTTAGGAGGCCATGGAAAGACACTTCCCATATGCAAGTAAAGTAATTATTCAACTAAAGTGGCCTAATTTAGTGTAGACAAACATGTAACATATTATTTATTCTCCCATGGGGTTTTTTACATATCAAAGCCTTTCCCTTTGGTTTATAAACTTGTGTGAATTTAAAGACAGACAATCTGGATGGTTCTGATTCATTTACATTTAACTCATTACCATGTCATTCTTTTACAGTGGTTTGAAGTTTAAGAAACCTCTTGAGACTTATCTACTTAATAAAAAATCTATTTAATCTTAAAAGGCCCTTTTAACTCTTTTTCTTCTTGAGAACAGGAAACAATGATTAAAAAGCACAAATAAACAGAAAAGCCCAGTTCTAGAGTTCAGTTTGCAACATAAATGTTATGATGCTAGCATAAGTTTCAAGTTAGCCAAATAGATTCACACATCCATGATATGAAGAGAAAATCAGCCTCTGGTACCACATGCAATGGTGTCTGTTATGTAGAGTAGAAAACTATAGCTAATATTACTGAACAGCAAGAGTTTCACTCTGCTTATTTCCTCACTTCAACTCAATTCAGCAAGTTACTGAATTTCAGAGATTCCAAGAACACCAGACCTTTAGAAAACAGTCAGCAAATCATAAACTGACAGTGTTTGAAGAAACTTTATAAAAGGTCATTTTATGAGTTAAGGCACTTTTGGTTGCAAGTGACAGGTAATCCACCCAGATAGGATTTAAACAAAACAAGAAATTAATTTGGTTTATGTGACTGAAAAACTCAGAAGTAGAGGGGGTTCCAGGCGTGGGAGAATTTAGAGACTCAAACAATGTTATAAAAACTCGGTGTCTTTTCACCTCTAAGCTTTGGTTTCTTCTTGCTGTCATGTGATGGCAAAGTGGTTTTAAGTAACTTGAGGCTGTGTGCTCCCAGGTTCTGTTGAAGTCCTACGGGGGATTAAAAAACATGCACATGCTCCTCTCTCAGTAATTATATCAAAACTCCCCAGATTTCTCATTAGGTTGAGAGTTCATTTCTGAACCAATCACTGTGCTCAGAAGGATGTGGTTTTCTGACTGGCCAGGCCCCAGTTATGTGCTACCCGTGCAACTAGGGGTTTAAGTGAATTTTGTTTGAACCTTTGGGGAACTGATATTTGAGAGGAAACCTGAGGCATTGCCTTTAGATAAAATCACAATAAATATTAGATGGTAAACCAACCAACCAACCAACCAACAAAGCCAAATGAAAATGTCCATTGCATAACCTTCTGCATCCATTCCTCTGATGTTTGAATCTCTTGGATTGGGAAAATGAAATAGCCTGGATTGAAGTCCTAGTTTTGTCATAAATTACTTAGGTGGTGTGGCCAAGTCTCTTCATTTCTCTGCACCTCAGTATCCTTCTTTTTAAAAAGATGGGATTGAACTCAATGCTTTCTCCAAGTTTTCTTTCAGCTCTGAAACAGTAATGATCTCAAGCTTGCCAAATGAGAACAGGAAGGTTCCCCTGGCCTAAAATTTCGTGGAAAAGAAAACGGAAGCAGGCCCAGGTGCAGGGCAGAAAAGAGAGCCAGCAGACCCTGGGCCATAGAGTGTAGGAAGCAAAGAGAATGCTCAGGGGAGCAAGGTCAACTCTGGGACAAGACATCTCTGCAGGCTGAGGAATACCCTCCAGTCTCCACTGATTGCTCTGTGAGCCAGTGCACTGGAGCAGCGGTGATGGTTGCTATAGAGAGGGATAAATAGACTGTTGTTTGGTGCAATAACTTGGTTTCTGCCAGCAAGTCTCACACTCAAAATAAATATTATATATGGCTCCCATCAGCAGTGCCTGATCCGGAAAGAAAAACATAAACTGTATATTTTGTGAGGTGTTATAAGTGTTACAATTCTACATGACCATAATCTCTCATCTAGAGTACTTGAAGTCATATGCTTTTTGGAAGTCAATTTTTTAAAATTCTATAAAGCAAATACAAAACCTGTACCATATATTATATTACCAAGAGTAGGGCACAGTGTAGCATCCTGTAATCATATATATATATGATTAATATATATATATTAATAAAATATATATTAATATATATTAAATATATAATAAAATATATATTAATATTTACATTGAGAGATAAAGATTGCAAATAGTGTCCTTTTAGTTCAGATTAGCTTGGATTTTTGAAAAAACTCAGTTTCCAGAGCTTTTTGGATTTTGGAATGTTGGATAAAGAACCATGGACTTAAAAAAAAAAAGAACTATGGACTTATAGACACTAAAGTTAATTGAGATCATTTTAAATAAGGTAAAGAAAAGAGATGGAATCTGAATGTCAATGAATAAATCGAATTGTTTTTCTTTAGTAATGTCAAGGCACATAGAATTTACCTCCTTATCTTTTTCCTCTATGCAAGTCTATAGTAGGTATTTAATAACTTTTTGTTCAATGAATACTTTCTGTCCATTTTTGGCTTATTGGCTGTGTTTTTAACTCATCATTCCAAGCTCTCTAATTAATGGCTCTTGTTAAGTGTCTAAGTGGCCTCTACAGCATTTGATTGGTTGAGTGCCCTCCCTGGGTCTCTTTTACTGATTTTCATTAATCCACATTGTATCTAAATATTTGGATGATCCCTTTTGATTTATTTTTTGGGCTACTCTTCCTTCATCTACTCCTTGTGTTTTGATTTCCTCTTCTCTTGTTCCTCTGAACATTTTTCATTGGTGAGCTAATAGATCGCCTACTTAGGTATCACCTACCACTTGTATGCTCACATCACCAAAGCTGTATCTCTAGCTCTTATGAATCTTCTGAGATCAGGGCCTGTAGTTGACATGTCCTAGGTCAAATGTGCTAGTAAGTTGCAAATCAAATTTATTAAGTCCTCCTCCCCGCCTCCCCTCTTCAAAGCTTACCTTAGCAAAAGGTACCTATTCAGACAGACTCCTGTGTTTTTAAGTTCTATCAGTTGTACCCAGTTTATGTTTTTCTTACATATTAATTTTTCTCCATCGTTTACTCTGCTACTATCTCAATCATGAGAACACTGTCATCCTTTGCCTGGATTACTCAGTGGCCTCCTGACTCACTTGCCTCTTTTTCAGTATCACTCTCTGTAAACCATTCTTTCCATTGCTTAGAGAAATCTTTATCAAAAAAAAAATCTGAGGAAGTCATGACTCTGCTTCAAGTCTGTGGCTTTCCTTGCCATTAAGACCAAGTCCAAACTCCTTTATAGAGATACTCTACTCCAGGTGAACTGGCCTCTAATTTCTAGACTCACTTTTGGTTTCCCCTTCTGTGCCCCAATCATAGCAAACTATAGTTCTTCCAACACGCCCAAGCCATTTTGCCTTGCTTCTTGATACAACGAGGACATGGTATCCTCATTTTCTAAAACTCCTCTTCAAATATCTATTTAATTTATGGTTATACTTCAGACTCATCTTAGACACCTCCAGGAAGTTTTTCTGATCATGTCCAGTTGGGAACCATATTCTCCTCTGCACACCTATAGCACTCTGTTTATAACCCTATTATGACATAGTTTATGATGTCTATTTTCTTTCATAGGATTACTAGGTTTTTGTGAGCAGAGGCCAAGAAGTTTATTTCCTTGTTGCCTAGAACAATATGTGACCCATAATATCCCTTAATAAACTGTTGTTGAATGAAGGAATGAATGAGCGTGCACACACACACACACACACACCCTCCCACATATTTAGGCTCCTATAAAGCATTCAATATGTTTTTACTTTCCTAAAGTATTAGATATTGGCCCATTAACTCTAGGAAATGATGTTTTGATTTTTCATATTTCAAACTACTAGTATATAATTCAGGATAAGCGAGTTCCTAATCTCAAACAATTCGCTAATCTCAGAAGTCACATAGCCTCAATTCATAACACGGGCCCCAGGCAGGACAAGCCACAACCATGGAACATTTGTAATATTTGACAACCAGGAAATTTTTGATGTGAAGACATTTAGTTTGTTTTTCCATATTTAGAACTTTATGTGTATGAGAAAAAGCACACAGTAACATCACAGGTTGATTTATAGAAAAGCAACTTATAGATCAATATAAATTTATTTCATTTTTCTCGTGTATCAGCATCTGAAACCCTGATTTTCTGAGCCTCTAAATCTTGAACACTGTCCCTGACCACCCCACACCCCATCATCTAGGGAATCTTCTCTCCCTTCCTCTCCTTCCTCTCTTGGGACCCTGACCATCATCTCTTCGTGTCTGGGTTGTAGCACTAATTTTCGGGCTATCCTTAGTCTCCTTCATTCTGCCTCTACACATTACCGCTAGAATAATCCTATTAAAATACTTTTTGGGTTTCAGTGTTTCTCCGAAGTTTACAGAATAAAAGATTAAACCTATAGCTTATCATCCAAGGCCTATTATAAATTGTTCCCTGCTTCCACTGTGACCTCATTTCTGCATTATCTTCCTGTGAATGCCTTTGGATCATGCAAAGGGATCCTCCCTGAGACTTCTCTTTCTTATCTGTATTGATTTAATAATAACTGTTCCTATCTAATAATGTTGTTGAGAAGATTGAATGACACAGTATATGAAAATCCCCTATCACACGCCCTGACATAGAGTCAGCCCTTGGTATTATTGTGGCACATTGTTACAAATACATATTACACATTTCTGACACTTCCATTAGCAATCCTTTTTTAATTATCAGTGCCTATATGCTATTCCAGTATCATCCTTTATTCTTTAGGATTCACTGAGAATAGTTTACTAACAAACACAAAAATGCCAATTACTCATACTGAAAAACTAGATTAATGGCTATAACTCAGTTCATTGCAACAAATAATTCTAGTTCTTATTATCCAAATGATGGTATGTTCTTGTAGTCTTGCTTCTACTGTGACTGCCAACAGTTAAGCAGCCTGTCAAGGGTGCTGTTAGCTTGAAGATCGAAGAATCTGCCTTTGTAGCTGCCAGGATGTCCTCATGAGCTAACTACATTCCACCTTTAACATAAGAATTTGCAAAGATGTTTGGTTCCATCTGGGGTGGATGGTGTGTTATAAATCCACTGTGCTTTGTAATATTAAAGGTAGTCTAATGATGTTACACCAGCCACTGGTGCACTTGCTGAAAAACAGGGTGGTACACCTGTCAGTCCCATATAAATGCACCCTTATTTAAATTAGTACAACCACTATGGAAAATAGTATGGAGGTTTCTCAAACAACTACAGATAGATCTTCCATATGATCCAGCAATCCCACTTATGGGTATATACCCAGAGGAATGGAAATCATCATGTCAAATCCCCATGTTCATCACAGCTCTGTTTACAATAGCCAAGACGTGGAACCACCCTTAATGTCCATTGATGGATGATTGGATAAGGAAACTGTGGTATATATACACCATGGAATACTACTTTGCCATAAAAAAGAATGAAATTCTCCCATTTGCAGCAACATGGATGAGCTTGGAGAAACTTATGTTGAGTGAAATAAGCAAAGCATCGAGGAATAAATATCACATGTACTCACTCATAAATGGGAGCTAAGAGAGAAAGAAGGAAGGAAAGAAAGACCACAGTGGTGTGCTGGACTTGCAGAGGGAGAGAACATACATGGGGATACAAAGCGGAATGGGGACAGGGGGATGGGGAGGGAGGTTGGGGATAATTGGGAGGGGGACACAGGGAACAATTGCAATTTGTGGTAATGGGCATGCTGCCAGTATTGATCTGGCCTTCACATCTAGGACAGGAGGGGGGACAATCAGCTTTGTATCTCATGAATATTCATAACCAATAAAAAAAGGGGGGAAAATAAATAAATTGCTTAAAGTTGGTCTATAAAGGTGATGTCAGATTGTATGAAGAGTTCTGGACTAGGAGTCTGGAAACCTGGCTTCTGTGATCTGTTTAGAGCTTATGGTGTGGCCAAGTAGCAAAAGGTTATTTCTCAGTAAAATGTGAATTATATCTGCCTTCTTAGAGGACTATAGTAAATAACAAACTATGTAAAAGTGTTTTGATTAAATTGATAGTTTCATTTCTGCATGAAATTTATACATATAATATGCAATGTGATATGTCAATCACCTAAGAAAGACTTTTATTATATTTGTAGTATTTGCTGAAAATATTGTTTCTTTAGGAAAAAATTAGGTTCTTTCTAAGACATAAATATTACATATTCTCAGAGTTAACTTTAAGTAAAATAATGAGAAAAGTTTTCTATTATTTCTTATCATTTTTGCCGTTTGCATTCCTGAAGAGAAGACATATAGAAGAAGGCATATAGAAGAAAAGGATTTTACATAAGAGAGAAAATTTGAGGAACATGACCTTTTATGGGATGAATGAAAACAAAGTTTGAATTTTACCCCTTAATATTGAAAACTGAGATAAAAGCCATAATTATTACTGCTAATACCTGTCTTACCAGAGCAAAGACAAGGCTCAGCTAACTCTTTGGAGGGAAGTCACTGGTCAGTATATGGCCAGTTTGGTGAAAATAATGATAAAAGCAGCAGCAGCAGCTATTGCTTCAATTCTCACTGCTCAGTAAGATCAGAGCAAAGCTCATCTTCCAGACCATGGAAAAGAACTGACCCAGAAATTAAGACTTGCCCTAAATCTCATCACTGTGTCAAATATAAAACTGATTCTACCTGGCTCCAAACACTGTGTTTCTTTCGTGGAACCACCTGACAAAACGGGTTTTTCTTTCATGGAACCACCTGATAAAGCTGGTTGTGAGAATAACTGACTTCAATCAAGAAGGTGAAGACAAAAACAGAAAGTTAACTATAAGATGTGGAATGTTCTTTTTCTTTTGCTTCTTGCATAAAATGCATGATGGCCTTAAGCGTGTGTTGTTATTAATAACTCAATCACTGCTAAGGTTTTTAGCAAAAAACGAAAGAGCAGTGCCCAACCTCAGGAAAGGGAGAAGCCAAGTTTTACAAACAGAGCCCAGTTTACATGTTCCAAAACTGTATTTTGATTAACAGCAAAAGATATTGAAAAATGTTGAAAATAAAACTCTGAGTTATAACATAGTGAGTATCTCAAGGACATGAAAGACATTGATGTTTTTAGTTTTTCCTTCCCCACCCCCTGCCCTGTGGAAACAAGTCCTCATTACATTGACTGCTATTCATGCTTTTAATGATTAAGCTTTGGCTAGTGCCTTAAAAGGGGCCATGCTGTCAGCTCCTACTTGAACAGCTTGTTACATATGGCTTTACAGTTTGGTCTTCAAATTACCCTGAGGAAAGGGACTCAAGAGTACATCATATTAAAATGGAAAGTCTCTCTGAAGTTTCCTACCCTAGAGCAGCTGCCTGCACTCTCTAAAATGTGCTCTGACTGCCCTCTCCTGGTTGGATGTAAGAACAGCTAAAAGAACAGTTATGAACAGGTTTTAGCATTACATACTCTTCATCTAACCTGAATTTAATAGAAATGGAAATTACTAATTGACCAAAAGAAAAAGAAAAAAAAAAACTACAACAACAGGAGAGAAACAGAATTCATATGTGTGACTCTACAGTGCAAATATAAACCATGATTAAACAAATTCCATAACAAAGCATCCTAATGTTGGGCTAAATTCTTTCTTTGGGGCCATTTGATTTGTAGGGTTGTACCACAGCTACCTATTGTGTATGACCAGAGCTCACATGAATTCTGGATAGGTTTCACTTAGGTCTCATTAACTATAGGACAGAACCCAATGGAAGCCGGAAACACCAATATTGTATTTGTTTTTATTCATTTGTATACTTCTATCAGGGTCTCAAAGGGATCCTGTTAACACCTTGATTTCAAACATCTACCCTCCAGAACTATAAGAAAATACATTTCTGTCACCTTAAGCTACCAGTTTGTGGTACTCTGTTAGGGCAGCCCTAGAAAACTGATATAATGTTCAAAACCTAATTCCTGAGTTTCTTCCAAACCACATTCTCCTGTAGTCTCTTGTAAAGAAGTCAAAGGCAACCCCATCCTCAATCTTAATCTTGTTTCCTCTCTTTTGCTCATACTCCATGCCCAATCCATCAACACATTCTGTTGGCTTTACCTTGACAATATATCTAGATGCCAACCACTTATCCCCCGCTGCCACTGTGACCCTTCATTATCTCTCCCCTGGCTTATTTCAGTAGCCTTTTCATGAGTGTCCCTGCTTCTGTACTTGTTCCTGCACAGTCTATTCTCAACCCAGCAACCAGCATTATCTGGTTAAAACATTAATCAGCCGATATCACATCTCTTCTCGAAACCCTTCTATGGCTTCCCAGCTAACTCAGAAAAAGGCAGGGTCCTTTCATTTGGCTGCAGGCTTTGTATAAGCTGCATCCCCCAGTACCACTTGCTACCTCACCCTACTCCTCCTCCTCCTCCTCTCTGGATCTAACACCCTCCTTGATGCACCTTGATCCCACCAGACATGCTGTCAAGTCAGTCCTTTTTTAAAGGTTGTTCCTTCTCACTGGAGGGCTTTTCCCCTAGAAACCCATATGACCTCCTCCCTCAATTTCAGGATTCTGTTTATTGCTTCTAAGTTGGGTTTTCCCTCCCCAGCATATTTAAAATTGCAACTCTCTTTCCCCTAGCACTTCTACATTCTTTCTTTAAATTTTATTCTTATTTTTAATTGTATATATTTATGGGGTACAACATGATATTTTGATACATGAATACATTGTGTAATGATTAAATCAGGGTAATTAGCATATCCATCATCTTAAACATTTATCATTTCTTTGTGATAAGAACTTTTTTTTTCGTTAAATTTTTATTTTGTCAATATACACTGTATATGATTATTATGGCCCATCACCAACACCTCCCTCCCTCCTCCCTCTCTCCCCTCCCACCGAAGAATGTCCTTTCCATTTGCTTGTTGTAACAACTTCAAAAAAGTATAGTTGTTATATCTTTGTGATAAGAACTTTCAAAAACCTCTCTTCTAGCTAGTTTGAAATACACAATACAATATTGTTAACTCTAGTCATCCTACTATGCAATTGAACACTGAAAATTATTCTTCCTATCTCACTGTGGCTTTGTGTCAATTTTCTGATCTCTCACCATTACCCCCTTCTTCTCTACCATCCCCATCGTCTAGTAATCAATATATTCTACTCTCTACTTCTTGAGAACAATTTTTAGATTCCACATATGAGTGAGATCATGCAGTATATGTCTTTCTGTGCCTGGCCTATTTCACTTAACATAATTTCCTCCAGGTTCATCTATGTTGCTGCAAATAACAGGATATCATTCTTTGTTTTTGGCTGAATAGTATTCCATTGTGTGTATGTACCACGTTTTCTTTATCCATTCATCTGCTGATGGACATTTAGGTTGACTTCATATTATGGCTATTGTGAATAGTGCTGCTATAAACATAGGAGTGCAGATATCTCTTAAAACGGATTAAAGATTAAAATATAAGACCCAAAAACTATAAAACTACTAGAAGAAAATATAGGGGGAAAGCTCCATGACATTGTTCTAGGAAAGGATTTTTTGGGATAAAACCTCAAAATCCCAGGCAACAAAAGCAAAAATAGACAAATGAGACTACATCAAACTAAAAAGCTTCTGCACAGCAAAGGAAGTGATCAAAAGGGTAAAGAGACAACCTAAAGAATGGGAGAATATATTTGCCAATATATACATCTATAAGGGGTTAATATCCAAAATACATAAGGATTTCAAACAACTCAAGAACAAAGAAAAATGAATAACCCAACTTCTACACTCTTTACCTTGCTTTGCTTTTTTCCTTAGCACTCATGAACATCTAACATTTCATATATGTACTTTGCATGTATTTACTGCATCTCTCCTTATATCAAAATGAAAATCTTATGAGAACAGGGACATTTTTTCTTCACTGTCTGTGTCTGAAACATCTGGAACACATTAGGATACATAGGAGTTCAACAAATATTTGTCAAATATGTGGATGAGTTACAGTCTCCTAAATTTTCCATGATAGATAAATGAGAAAAATAGCACAGTGCAAATAAATATCTAATTATGAAACTTCTTAAAAATGGGCAAGTACACTCAGTATAGTAACAACTTACAAGTATTTGCATTCTTCAAAACTTCTCAGGTATGGGGAGACTGGAAGTGACAGCTAAGGGGCATGGAATTTCTTTTGGGGGTAATAAAAATGTTCTAAAATTGATTATGTTGAACAAACAAACAAAAATCCCAAAAAACAAAATTACCCAGCATAAAATATTTTGACAATTTAAAACTGATGTTTGATTTACCTGAAATGACCAGAAGATTCAAAAGTGGAAGAGGGAAAAGAAAAGAAAAGAAGAAAGAGGCAGGAGGAGAACTTTTACAATTTATCAAGGTAAGAGGGTTTACTATTAAAACATTAAATGAACAGATAACTTCAGTAAATTTAAGACTGAATGGTTCCAGACAGCATGCACTTACCTGAAGGAGATTCATGCTAATTTGGGGGAATCCCTTACATTTTCCCTCTACTTTTAGAGGAATAAAAAACTAGTTTTAGCAAGTCATCTGGATTCCTTTTCTGTATTTGGAAGCCAAATCTATGCAAATCTCTTTAGACTAAAAAAAAAAAAATGTTATGATTAGCTATTGAAACCTTAGCAAATTTTGTGATGATACTCTAGAGTGACATAGTGCTCTTTTGAGTTAATGGCAAGCAAATTTACACATTTATATTGTTTTGTACTAATAGTCAGTGGAACTGATAAAATAAAAAGCACAGGTACCTTACTGGGTAAATCAACATAGAGGGAAACACTCTGGCCAATATAATGATTCAGGCCTTTGGAAGGACAGAGAGAATAATGCATTCAAATACAAAACAACAAAAACTGGTCATTAGTTTTATTAATGCCCTACAGAAGGATATTGAGACACTGAGGGTTGTTAGTAAACACTGAAAACTAAATGTAACAGCCAGAGGAACTATTTGGTAAGTTTAAAAGAGGATTGTATCTTTTGTAGTCCAAGACCCACACAGCGATAGAGCACGCTCAAGATCTGACAGGTTTATTGAACTTCAAATACAGAAGAATGCTCTGTCAAGGCAGATCTGTAATACTAAATTCAGTGCCCTGATGAGGAAAGCCTGAGACTCTGAAACATTTGAATGAATATCCCAAAGATTGAAGCTCTCTAGAATCCCCTAAGCTCTTGAAGCTGCAGAGGTGGTTCATCTTCCCTATTAAGAGCTAGTGCTTTCCCCATGCAGAGGCCTCTCCCCCAGAGGCAACAGAATGCTCCCCTTAGGATATGTCCCCACCCTTCTCTTGGCTACCAGGCTAATAACTATGTTTAAATCTCAGGATAGCCCAGCTGAATTCATGCTAGCTCTAATAAGAAAGAAAGAGATTATACTCTAAAGAAGTTGCAAAAACTAAGTAGCATACATTAGCAGGAGCCAGGAGGGTACCAACTGAAAGAAAGTGAGCCAAGATGCCAGGTACCGTTCAAGCTTTATTAAAGAAGGAAATCTGCTGGGCTGTACTCAAAAGGGAGGATAGCCCGGGGCTTCTCTGAAAATGGGGGACAGCAACAACAGTGGGTTTCTGTGAGTTTATATTAGCTGTTGGGCATGAAATGTACGTACGGGGGAGGGGGGCCATTAGGTTGATGTAACTGGGTGGAGAACTGCGCTGATGTGGAAGTCGGAAAATTGTTTATAAGTCAGGAGGCTTCTTGTAGAGGGAAGCGAGGAGGAGCTTGGTGTTGGAGTGGAAGACGAGGCCAGTGGCTGTTTTGTGCTGGTGCTTATCGTGTGCACAGTGGCTCCAGTCACGTCCAAAATCCATCATTCCTGCCTTTTAAGTATAAGAAGGGAAAAGGGGCAAATGTCTCATTCTTCTGAAGCTGCTTCCTGCTGGAGACGGGTGAAGACATGAAAAAAATAAAAGATTTATGTTGGCGGGTAAAACAATTAGGTGGCAGGGTATTGGTTTCGTGTGGGGAGGCTGTATTCCTCCGGGGAAGGGTCACTGATTCTGAGGGGCTGATGTCCTCCTCACAGGAACAATTCGGCGACCTTTTGGTTGGTGAAAGCCTGTATACATTCCTGCAAGAAATTAGAGAAACACCAAAAGAGACAGGGACCAAAAAGTAGGATGAGGCACAGTTTGGGGTCCTAGTAGGGGCATAGGCCAGGGTATCCAAGGATTCAGTGAAATGGTTTAAGTTATTTTGGATCACCCTGGACTCATTTATGTAATAACAGCATTCCTCCCCCAAGAAGAGGCAGGTGACTTCCTTCTCAGCTGTTAGGAAGTAGAGGGCCTGATGGTTCTGTAAAGCAACTGTCACAAGTGAGGTGACCTGTTGCTGGAGGGAAGAGATGCTGTCTATGCTTAGTTCTTCTGAGGGTTTTTGATAGAATTAAGAGGCAGTAGCAGGGCCCACTATGCCGGTTCCAGTTGCAGGAAGGATCCCTGCCCCAGTGAAAAGGAACAATTAGTGCCCCATGGGAGCAGGAGGCACTTCCTGAGGGAGGGGGGGGCAAAGTTAGTCCCAGTCCCGTCTTCATGTCTCCATCTGTCTGGAGGGTGATGTAAGGGATGAGCCAAAAGAATGTGCAAGAAATTGCATCAGGGGGGCAGGCAACAGGATAACATAGTTTTACAAAGGAAATATATTCCAGTTTTAGGGCATGGATGAGGAAAGTGGGTAAGTGAGTGGTAGTGTTTGGCGGTGTTAGTGAGGCTGAGTGTGGGCAGGCCCCACATAATGCTGACAGTCCCCACTGAGGTGGGATTAGAGGAAAATGAAGAGACATTTGTGGAAAAGTTACAGGCTGCATCACCAGGGAGGGGGTGGCCACAAAAAGTTCCTCACGAAGTGGGAGACAGATGAGTTGCTCAGGGACCAGTCTGGTTCATTGAGGACTGCATAGTCCCTGTGGGCCTGGAACCTCCATATTCCAGGTAAGGAGGAGCATTGAGATAGGAGGCAAAACGTGAGAAGGATGCAAAGGGTTAGGGAGTCAAAAGAATTTAAAGGGCACATTGCCGCAATGAAATCAAGAAGCATCCTACTGACAGGAGGTAAAGAAGTGCGAGGAGAAATCTTCCTACAACGTTACACTCTTTTGGGGAAGCTGCTGCCGATCCTGTAGCAAGTACTAGAACAGATGGTATAATAGTAGCTCTTGTGTGAAGGACGTGGAGCGGGCCTGCAAGAGTAAGAGGATAATCGCCTGGGGAAAGAGCATCCTTTTTCTGGGATTGGGGGAAGAGTGGAGGTCATGGAGATTTTTAGTTTTGTGGGTCCTAAAATGGACAAAGTGTAGGGAGATGTTGGGTTGGGAGTTGAGCTGGGGTACCACTCTGGCTTGGTGTTAACAAATTTTTTGGGTAAAGTCTCAGGTGCTAGTTTGACCAAGGATAAGTGATACCAAGGGACCATTCCTAGTACTTTTACTGCCGCGGGGGTGGTGAGAAGTACTGTATAAGGCCCTTCCCAGCATGGTGAGAGGGGCTTTGGGATTTGGGTCTTAATATACATTTGCTGTCCTGGGCTTAGTTTAAAGTCTGAGAGGGTGGTGGGGAAAGGATGAGGTAATAGTAAGTTAGCCTGTTCCTTAAGAAGATTCCTAATGAGCCAAAGAGTAGGGAGACACTGGTGTAAAGGTGATGAGCTGGAAGGGAGAGGTATTGAGAGTGAAGGGCCAACCATACATAAGTTCAAAGGGGCTGAGGCCTGTGGGCTTGCAGGGGGCAGCCCATAGGTGAGTGAGCGACTGGTGGGCAGGCCAAAACAAGGGATGATTTCTAAGGTGAGAGCATACGTTACTGCTGTAGCATCCTCTGAAGTGCAGGGAAAAGCCTCAATCCAACCTGAAAAGGTATCTACTAATGTTAGAAGATAGCATGTCCTTTTGTGGGGAGAATAATAAAAGGGCTGAAGAAGGCGTAGTAGGAGTTCATAGCCTATATGAACTGAATTATGGAAATCTAAAGGGATTTGCTCAGCTTGTGTGGCAGGGAGGATATAGCGACCAGAGAGAGTATAGCAGTTGTCCTTTCTCTGTGCTCCAACTGTTGGAGGTGTTGTACTTCTTGGGGTGTGTATTGGGATAAGGGTGTAGGGACCATGAGAAGGACCTGAGCAGGAGAGGAAGAGTGGGGACCTGGTGATTGAGCAGCCTGTTTTGCGGTTAGAACTGCCAGTTTGTTTCCCTGGGCTATGGAGTCGTTAGAGGTTTGGTGTCCTCTGCAGGGTATAACCCTAACCTCCTTTGGGAGTTGTGCAGCCTCAATAGCTTGTGTTAGATTTACTGTGGCATAACTCACCCAGGGGGCGGGTGTGGAGCTCCCATACCTAAACCATGTGATGGGTTGCGGGGAGATGTGTGGAAAGGGATTGACAAAGAGGTCTAAAGCTTCCATGCAATTACGTTTTAAGGGTCATGAGTGTTTTGGGATGAGGGTGGCTGAATTTAAGTGAGAGTGAGGTTTAAGGAGAACTGGGAGTTTTTAATGAAGGTAAGGTCTTATGGCTGAGAAGGTCTTGACTGTTTGTTGTCCAAAAGTTAGTTCAGAGCTTTCTCGTGTTGAAAGGGTGGCTGCAGCCAAGGCCTGTAAATGGGTGCCCATCCTCAAGCTGTGATGTCTAGTTGTTTAGAAAGGTATGTAACTGGGGAGAAAATATCTCCTGCCTTTTGTCCCAAAACCCTGACTGTCAATCTTTGGGTTTTGGTGACGTGTAGGATAAAAAAGATGAGATAGGTTTGGGAGAGATAGAACTGGGGCTGTGAGGAGAGTGGCTTTTAATCACTGGAAGGGAGAATGAATGAGCTTTGTGGGGTCTAAAGGAATGGCAGGATCCCCTTTGGCTGCCCCATAAAGTGGTTTGCTAGCACACCAAAGTTAGGAATCCATAGGTGCAGATACCCTGCAAGCCCCAAGAAAGGATTTCACCTTTTGTGGTAGAGTAGGGAGTCAGAAATTAGACTCTTGAACTGAAGGAGAAATTTAGGCCTTGCTGGGGGACACTCAATATCCCCTGGAGGCCAGGAAATTAAGGAGAGCAACAGTGTGGGCCTGTGAATCCTCATAGGAGGGGCTACAAAGGAGGAGGTCATCCACATATTAAAGTGCTAGAGGTTGGGGGGGGGAAGTTAAGATAAGTCTAGAGCTAAGGTCTGGCCAGAAAAGTGGGGGCTATCCCAAAACCCCTGAGGCAGTACTGTTCAGGTGAGTTGTTGGGAATGATGAGTGTTAGGATTATTCCTGTATTAAACAGTATGAGCCATTAGGATTTATAACTGGGAGGATGGGTGTATTGACAGGCGAGTGGGTAGGCCATGAGAGAAGAGAAGAAAGAAGTTTGTGTACAATAGGTTTTAAGCCTATTAGGTGTTTGTTAGTGATGGGGTATTGTGGGACATTAGGGAACAAAGAGAGGTTCAGCAATTTAACAAGGATAGGAGAATGGTGCGTAGCAATGGAGGGAGAAGTATCTTCTACTATGGAATCAACCTTGTTTGAGGGGGAGGGGAAGGTGGAAGCCTCAGGGGCCAGGTCTGGGTGTGGCCTGTAACAGGAGTATTGTAGCTGGAGTTAAAGTGTTTAGGGTAAGAGTAGCTTTGATTTTGAAAAGGATGTCCCATCCCAGTAAGGAGGGTTGGGCATTGAGGCATTACTAAGAATTTGTGTGTGAATTGGGTGTGATGTAGGTTCAGGAAAGGGGTTGAGTGATCCATGGACGGTATTCTGATCCCATGACCCCTACTATTGTGATAGAGGACAGGGTTATTGGTCCTACATATTCAGGAAGGGTAGAGCAAATGGCCCCTATATCGATGACAAAAGAGATCAGCTTACCTGCTACAAGGCAAGTTACTGTGGGCTCACGTGTGGTGATCTCTGTGTGGACCTCGGGCCCTGGGCATCATCAGTCCTCCTCTGGGCAAAGCCAAGAAGCTCTGGTAGGGATGGCCGTGAAGCCAAAGGCTGTAGGTTGGGGACAGGGCCATTCCCTCTCTGGTGAGTGGCATAGTCAATCTCCTAGTGACCTGGCCATTTGCAGTGAGGACAGGTTACTACAGGCCCATGCTGAGTGGCCTGGTTGGCCACATTTGAAGCAGTTCTCAGGTTGCT
Organism: Galeopterus variegatus; assembly: GCF_000696425.1. Classification (NCBI taxonomy): domain Eukaryota; kingdom Metazoa; phylum Chordata; class Mammalia; order Dermoptera; family Cynocephalidae; genus Galeopterus; species Galeopterus variegatus. Next base: position 295,982 of record NW_007728016.1, on the reverse strand, counting down.
TGCCTCTTAAGGCAGCTGGCTTTGGAGTATCTGAGCCACAGATGGCATTAGCCAGGAGCTGGTATTTGGCCTGATCTCTTTTACAGTTTTTTCAAATATCAGGGGCTGATTGGGTAATAAAATGAGAGTGTAAGAGGGCCATGCCTGCAGGGGAGCTTGGGTCTATATGTGTTTATTCATGTAAAGCCTCAGAGAGGCAGGTTAGGAACTCATTGGGATTTTCAGTGGATCTCTGTGTGATCTCTCTACACTTGTCATAATTGACTGACTTGTGAGTAGCCTTTTGGAGGCCATGAAGTAGGTATGTGATCATATTATCCTGGAGATCCCGATCCCCATGGCAAGCCTGGTAGTTCCAATTTGGGTCTGTGCAAGGAACAGCAATGGCTCCCACAGGCCACCTATTATGTTGAGCATGTACCTGAGCCACAATCCAGATCTGCTCCCTGTACAGGACTCAGACAATTCCTTCAGTCCCAGCCACTTCAAAGAAGGGTTATAAAAAGCTGGAGCTGAGGTGAAGTTGTTACCTGACAAAGGGAGAGAAGAAGAGGGGTTGGGTGGCTGAGGACGAGCATCTCAAGACCAGGTGGAGGGAAGAGAGAGAAATGTGGAGGGCTGATGGATCAGAAGATTGATCCGAGTCTGGAAGGGGAGGTCGAGCATAAGCTAGGAGAATTTGAGCCATAGGACAGTTTTGACAGAGAGAAGAATGCGTTTAGCGATAACTTCGTATAATGTATGCTATACGAAGTTATTACGCTCGCTCAGCCAGTGAGCGGGAACCGGTCTGTATGTGGGATCCGAACCCTCGGGCGGGAGTGCCGCCACGCTTCCCAAGCGGCGCACTATCCAGTGCGCCACCGGGCCAGCCCCATAGGACAGTTTTGACAGAGAGAAGAATGTGTTCAGAGTTAGGAGAAGGCCTGAGCAAGGAACCTCTACAGCTTTTGCCATTTCGGTGAATGTCTAAATCGAGTGCCATCTTGTGGCCACTGGGATCCATTGTAATGAGGTGTTTGAGTTTTAATGTCTCCCTGGAGGCTGAGAAATTGGCCAGGAGACGGCCCAGAGGTATAGAGCATGGAGTACAGTAGAAAACGAGACTTTTAGGTTTAATGTCTCCCTGAAGGCCAAGAAATGGGCCAGAAGACAGCCCAAGGGCATAGAGCATAGAGGTTTGGATCATGAGGATCCCGTGTAGAGGGTGAGAAAGGGCAGTCAGTCCTGATAGAAGAAGAGTGCCAGCAGAGGGTGTCTCCTTTGGTGCCCACCTTCTTTGTAAGAGAAAAGCCACTGTCTGGCTAGAGGAGCATGCTCCAATAGCTGAGGGGCACAAGAAGTGTTCCCTTGGCCAGGCGCCTGAGCTTCATAGTGACTAGAGTCATAGAGAGTAGTTGGGGGAACCCATAGAAGTAGGGAGGACAGACCTACTGACTCACCCTGAATTGAGGCTGGTGTTGAATGCATTGGTCTAAACAGCAAAAGGAGAGAATCCTGGAGGCATCTGGTTTCAGCAGGTCCGGGAAAGACAGCTGGGAGCCAATCAACTCAAGAGAGGGGGCCAACGGTCCAGCCAAGACCCTTCCTGGGTTTTGGCACCATAATGAAAGAAAGTGAGCCAAGATGCCGGGCACCAGTCTTTATTAAAGAAAGAAATTTGCCGGCTTGTACTCAAAATGGAGGAAAGCCCAGGGCTGCCCTGAAAATGGGGGATGGCAACAACAATGGGTTTTTGAGAGTTTATATTAGCTGTTGGGCATGAAATGTATGGTGGGGGGAGTGACCATTAGGTTGATGTAACTGGGTGGAGAACTGTGCTGATGCAGAAGCTGGAAAGTTGTTTCTAAATCAGGAGACTTCTTGTAAAGGGAAGTGGGGAAGGGCTTGGTGCTGGAGTGGAAGACGTGGCTGGTGGCTATTTTGTGTTGGTGCTTATTGTGTGCACAATGGCACCAGTCATGTACAGAACCCATCACCAATGGGATTGACTTTTAAGGATGTTTGATCAAGAAAATCAGAATGTAAGACTGGATAAGAAAGAATTCCTTCAGCACAGTGCAAGAGGGACTAAAAAACAGGGAAGTTGGCATGTTGGAATGATATGTCATGTGAGGGAAGAGTACTCTCCAAATGATTTTTTTTCCATGGAAAGGCCAAGAGGACACATAATTCATCAAGCCTCTCAGGAACGTGCTGGTAAGAGGAACACTAGCTTCACTAAGGAAGTCAGTGATGGATTTTCTCTAAAGACTGGGACTGATGGTGGGAAAGACATCAACAGAGCTTGAGTCATCATCAACAATAAGGGTGATGGCAAGAGTCTAGATGATGATACTGAGCCCCCCAAATCCAGGGAGCTGCAAATTTTGGGAGAGGTAGTTATGGAGACTTGATCCACAGGGATTTATGCAGATGTTTGTTACAACATGGCATCCTTAGGGGCAAAAGCAAATGGACAGAAAGTGCTACTTATTATACACAATAAAATAAAGGCAAGAACTGATGAGCAGAAAGCTTTTGGCAAGTGCTCATATTTTGTTGTTCAGTTCACCAGTCTGAATCAGTTTTCAGATCTGGAAACTTTTGACCAAAGAGGTGGCTGGTGCCCCATGAGGAAGGACCCTGCAACACCAGAGCAAGTGCATATTATAATGATTCCTTTGGCACTTCCCCAGAATATGTATGACCATTTACTCAAATGATAGATATGGGGTAAAGAGGAATGAACAGACATTTTGAGTGTTTTGGGACGCAGGGACTGAGCTGACATTGATATTTGGAGGCCCAAAACATCATTATTATTCCACTTTTAGAGTTGATACATAAGGGGGCAGGTAATAAAGGAAACCTAGCCAAAGTCCAGCTTACAATAAACCTACTTAGTTTGTGAACCAAGCCTTGGTCATCTTCCTGGTCCCCCAATGTATAATTGGTTTTACCATACTTGGCAATTGGAGTAAACCCCATACTGGATCCCCAGTCTGTAGATTAAGAGCTATCATACACCAAGTAGAAGCTTCTGCAACTACACAGCCATTCAGCCAATATACTAAATGAAAAACAATATTACATTCCATGACAGGGAGTTGGCAGAGATTAGTGCCATTGTTAAGGATCTTAAGGATGCAGGGGTGGTCACCCCTATTATATCACTATTTAATTCAACAGTCTGGCCCCTGCAGAAATAGATGCATCCTGGAGGATGATCATAGAATACTCCAAGTAGTGGTCCTGATTGCAGCTGCCCTGCCAGACAACATATGAGGGATATGATATACTGAAGGAATTTGTTCTATCTTAAGTCAGAAAAGGAGATCAGAAACACCTTGCTTTCACATGGGTTAGACAGTAACATCCATTACAAATTTGTCCCAGGACTAGGATGTCTCTCCCTCTGCATGTCATGAAACACTCTAGGAGATCTGGATCATGTGCACATAAACACAGAACATGATATTGATCCATTACATCAATGACATTGGGATGAACAAGGGTAGGATGAAGATCTTGGTAAGATGTACACTCCAGAGGGCATGAGATAAACCCTATGAAAATTCAGGGACCTGCCCTTTCTGTAAATTTTTTAGGCATTCAGTTGTCCAGTGCATGTTGAGACATCTCCTTCAGGAAAAAGTCAAATGGAGTTCCAGTCAAGATGTTGGAATAGACAGTCCGCAGCATCAGTCTCTCCCACAAATGAACCAATTTACAATTATAAAAATGTAACATTAGCCAAGCTGGGGCTGCTGGAGCTCAGGGAAAGAGGAGGAGAGACCTACGGAGTTCATGAAGGTGGGAGAAACCATGATGAGAGAAAGAAAAACCTGCTTTGAGGGTTTTGGGCTGCAGCTACTTTAATGCTGGAGCTGCTGAGCGCATGGAGCAGGAGCTCATAGAAGCCATGCCTGTGCCCTTCAGATGGAGTTGCCTGGAGGCAGCAGGGGAGAAGAAGGCCTTGGAAACCCCCAGAACAGCAAGACCACTAATAGGTTTCCCATGGACCCACGCAGAAGCGAGGAGCCAGAACAACTGAAAAAAGGGAGTCATTCAGAGGCTGGTGAGTCATTGCAAGGGAACTGTGCAGGGCTCATCCCATGGGAAGTGTTTGAAGCATGGGCAGTGGGGGAAACAGGCTCACCAAGAGAACACTGGGACACAGCAGGGACAGCTGACCTGCCCCCCAATCAGCGCAGGACCACTCAGAGGAGATGGGAATGCAGAATTGCATTGCGTGCAGTTTGATGAAAAAACTCAGGCCCAGATCAGAGTTTCTACACAACCCAGATCCACCAGGTCTCTGGAGAGCCAGAAGTACCTGTAAGGTACTTAAACCCTGAGCTGCACAAAAGCCTTCCCTAGGGAAACAGCACAACCACACAGCTCAAGTACTTGTTCTCACAGGAAGTTCCCTGTTTTAGAAGTAAGCAAAGGACAACAAATTAGTTCCAGCCCAGGCATACCACCAGCACCTTAGGGACTACCTGGGAACTGGAGGCTTGGAGCTGGGACTGCACCCCACTCCCATATCCAGGCACACCATGCCAGAACCTTGGGGCCCACCCAGGGGCCTGAGGGATTGAGAAGGGGACTGGACCCCACTCCCACATCCAGGCACACTGCCAGCACCTCGCGCCCCATCCCCCCATCCATGGGCCTGGGGTATGGAGCCAGGGACTGGACCCCCCTCCCACAACCAGGCACACCACACTAGCACCTCGGGGCCCACAGGGACCCAAGGCATGGAGAAAGGGACTGGAACCCCCTGCCACAACCAGGCGCACCACACCAACATCTCAGGGCCTGCCTGGGAACCAGAGGCTTGAAGTTGGGGACTAGACCCCACTCCCACATCCAGGCACACTGTGCCAGTGCCTTGGGGCCTGCCGGGGGACCCGAGTCATGGAGAAGGGGACCGGATCCCCCTCCTACAACCAGGCATACCGTGCCAGTGCCTCGTGGCCCACTCGGGGACCTGAGGTATGGAGATGGGGACTGGAACCCCCTCCCACAACCAGGCATACTGCACCAGTGCTTTGGGGCTCACCCGGGGATCTGAGGTATGGAGCCGGCAACCAGACACACCCCAAAACCAGGCACACCACCAGTGCCAAGGAGCATGCCAAAAACATCACCTCCATGTGGTTGGCCCACCACAGCCACCACAGTAACCATGGCTGCCATGAAAGTGGCTAGATGCCACAACCACCACACAGATGGTCCAACAGCTACTGGAATGCATTGACACAAAGAGAGTCACCAGCAGAGATAAAGTAAAGAAGAGGATGTCCCTCTCCACAAAGCCCATTTCAGAGTGACAGAAGAAGCATCTGCTCTATGATAATATTGGGAGACCTGATCACACCTCTCAGCATTGGATAGATCATCTAGGCAACAGATCAACAGAGTAACCCTTATTCTTTCAGAAGGAGAGAAGAAATCTAGGGTAATTAGAAGCAGTAGAGGGGAGGAGGAGGGGAAGAGATTGGACAAGGGGCATAAAGAATAATTATGATTTGTAACAATATATATGCTAGTAATATTGATTTGATCAACATATCTCAATCTTGAATCCCCAAAATATGTATAATCAATTTTGATTCAATTAAAAAAAATAAATTAAAAAAAAAGAAAAAGTCAAATGGCTGCATTTCACTTTCTTAATCACAAAGATGGAAGTATCTTGGTTTGTAGGTCTCTCTGAGTTTTCTGAAGGCAACATGTTCCACATGTAGGAATATTGCTCTGGCCCATACACTGGTTGACATAAAAAGGAACCTTCTTTAAGTGGAGTCCAGAGCAGGAAACAACTGTGCAGCAGATCCAGGCTGTTACATAGCAGCTTGGCTGAATCAGCTCAGCCTCCTGTAACAAAATACCACAGAACTGGGTGGCTTAAGCAACAGAAATTTGTTTTTTCACAGTTCTGGAGGCTAGATGACTCAGATCAAGGTCCAGCAATGTTGATTCCTGGTAAGGGCTTTCTTCCTGGCTTGTGGATGGCCACTTTAGTGTATGGATTAATAAACTGATGGTTTAATGGTGGTCATAGGTATGGTTCTGAAGTCTTTAAAAGGAGAGAACATGAGGAGGTTAGTATCTGCTTTTGCCATTTTGCCAGGTGATACCCTGCATCGCTGTAGAGTTACCATCAAGAAAAGGCCCTCGCAAGATGTGTTCCCTGGACTTCAGAATTCCTAGCCTCTGAAACTGAAATCAATAAACATTGTTTCTCTACAAGTTTCCCAGTTTCAGGTATGTCTGTTACAAGCAACAGAAACAGAGTAATTCAGAAACTCCTGCTCATTTTTTGTTTTCATTTGTATGGAATATCTTCTTTCATCCCTTCACTATTAGTCTTTACAGGTGGAGTGAGTTTCTTGTAGATAGTATATGGTTGGGCCTTGTTTTTTAATTCATTCAGCCAGTCTATATCTTTTAAGTGGGGAATTTAATCTGTTTATATTCAAGTTTGTTATTGAAAGGTATTGCCTTACTCCTGACATTTTATTAATTTTTTTATGGTTGTTTTATTTATCTTCTGTTCATTTGTTTCTCTTTTATTGTTATCTTTGCTGGTTTTTTTTTGTAATGATAGGATATAATTTCTTTCTCTTTCTTACTTACATATCTGTTCTACCAGTGAGTTTTATTCTTTTGCGTGTTATCATGATGGTAGTTATAATTCTTTTGCTTCCAGATGTAGGACTCCCTTAAGGATTTTTTGTAGGGTTGGTCTTGTGGTGGTGAATTCCTACAATTTTTTCTGTCTTGAAAAGGCACTATTCCTCCTTCATTACTGAAGTATAGCTCTGCTGGATATAGCATTTTTGGTTAGCAGTTTTTTCCTTTCAGCACTTTGAATACATCTTCCCACTCTCTTATGGGCCATAAGGTTTCTGCTGAGAAATCTCTTGTTGGTCTTATGGGGATTCCCTTACAGGTGGTTTGATGCTTTTCTCTTGCTGTTTTTAGAATTCTTTCTTTAACTTTTGACAATTTGACTACAATGTGTCTTGAAGATGACCGTTTCCGGTTGCATCTGTTTGGGGATCCTTGAGCCTCTTGGATCTGGAAGTCCATATCTCTCTCAATACTTAACGAAGTTTTTATTTTCAGCTATTATTTAGTTAAATAGGTTTTTGAAGTCTTTTCCCTTCTCTTTCCTGTCTGGAATACCCATAATATGGATATTTTTATGCTTAAAGTTGTCTCATAGTTCTTGTAGACTTTCTTCATTTTTTTATTCTTTTATCCTTTTTTTGGTTGTTGTTTGACTATGTTGTTTCAAAACACTTGTCTTCAAGTTTAGAAATTCTTTCTTCTGCTTGACTTAGCCTATTGCCCAAGTTCTTGGTTGTATTTTTTAAAATTTCATTTAATGAATTCTTCATTAAAAGATTTGGTTCTGTGTGAGTGCAGTATTGTAGTCTCCATATAATTTCTTTGACTGTATTTAATATGGGAGTTGTCTGAGTGTGTCTATGTGGCTTAGGGTCTTGGGCACTTGGCAGGCACCTCCTTGCTGTAGTGGACAACATAGAGCTGGATTGCAGGGGTCATGAACAAGGTCTTGAGCTCCTGGGAGAAGCATCAGGGTGCTCTGCACCTCCCCATCTGGAGTGTTTGACCTTGGGCAGGCTCGCTGATGCCCTGGCCAGGATCCTGTGCCCCTGACAGAGGCACAGGTGTTCTCTGCAGCTCCTCAGCTTAAACGTGTGACCCTGGGAAAGATTGCTGAGATTACAGTCAGGATTTTGACCTTTGAGAGAGACAATGAAGTGCTCAGCAGCTCCTTAGCTGAAGTGGGTGACCCTGGGTAGGGTCACTGGAGATTCAGGCTGGATCCCACACCCCCAAAGAGGTGCTGGGGCACTTTGTATCTCCTCAGCTGAAGTGGGCAACACTGGGCAAGGTGCCTGGAGCTCTGAGTGCCCCCAAGAGAGATGCTAACTTAGGAAATGGCCACTCTGGATAAAGTGGCTAATGTTTTGAGTGGGACTCTGCACCCCCAAGAGAGATGCTGGGGTGCGCTCCGCAGCTTCACCTTTGAAGTGGGCCGCTCTGGGTAAGCTCACTGAGGTTATGAGTGGGGCCCTACACCCTCAAGAGAGACACTGGGTTTCCCTGCAGTTCCACTGTTGGAGTGGGTCAGTCTGGGTGAGGCCTCTGTGGTCGTGGGTGGGCCCATGTGCCCCAGAGAGAGGTTCAGTTACTCTAAAGTTCAGCTAGAGTGAATCACTCCAGGTTAGTTTTTGGGGGTTGTAGGGAGGCCCCTACACCCTCAAGAGATGCTGGGGCACTCTGAATCTGCTCAGCTGAAGTGGGCTACTATGGGTGAGGTTTCTGGGGCTGTGGATGGGCCCCTACACTCCCAGCAAAACACTGGGTCACTCTTCAGCTCCTCAGATGTAGTGGGCAACCCCATAAAAGGTTGCTGGGGTTTGGGGTGGGTTCCTGTGCCCCCAAGAGAGATGCTGGGTCACTCTGAAGATCTTCAGTTGAAGTGGGCCAGTCTGGGTGACCTCTCCAGTGTTGTGGATGTGTCACTGCACCCCCAAGACAGACAGTGGGTCACTGCAGCTCCTCAGCTGGAGTGTGCTGCTCTATGCAAGGTCACTGGGGTTGTGAACAGGCCTCTGTGCCCCCAAGAAAGATGTTGATCATTCTATAGCTCCCTACTTGGGGTGGGTGGCCCTGGGCAGGCTCACTGGAGCTGCAGACAGGTGTGTCCCTGAGAGAGGTTTGTGGGAACTTCACTGTTTTTCAGCTGGAGTGTGTGGCTCTGGGTGGGTTTGCTTGAGCCATGGCAGGACTCTATGCCCCCGAGAGAGGTGCATAGGCACTCCACTGAATAGGACCACTACCAGTGGCAGAAGGCCCCAATTGGTCAGCTCTCTGGCTCTAGAAAGTTGTGCTCTGGCTCCCACTGTCCAGGGTGTGGCCTCTGCACTGCTCCAGACCCCCTGTTCCCAGGGTGCCGGGTGCCACATGGCCTCAGGTGCAAGAGTCCCAGATGATGAGGGGGCCTTAGGCCTGTGTAGATGCCAGGACTGTTAGGCTTCAGGGAAAAATGAACTCAGGTGTTGGCTCTGATCCTAAAATGGCAAGGTGCTGCAACAGCCTGGAACCTGGGTTGTGGGGGGCTCAGTGTGAACTTCCTCCCTGGATTATTGTAGTCCCATGGGCTCCCAGCAGCTCCCCACACAGGGTTCATGGCCTGAAAGGGCTGTGTGACTTCCATGCAGCTTGGATTGCAGGTATCTGTGGAGCAAATCTCCTTTACTTTCCCCTGCAGGCAGAAGTTCCTCCTGCTTCCCTGCTGCTCCTGGCTGGGGGATGGGGTGGTGGGGATCAAGTGTTTTCTTCCATTGTCTATGTGGCTATCCTCATTTTCTGTGCTCACTAGCATTTCTGTTACTCCTTTGATGTGGTCCAGTGCTCTTTACTTTTGTCCAACTGTACTTTTATATTCATTGTTTTGTCTGTCTTTGTGGGAGAGACAAGTGGTGGATACTTCTAGTGGGCCATCTTGCTCTGCCCCCAACTTCTTGTCAATTTTTAAACTGAGTTGTTGGACTTTTTGTTGCTAAGTTGTAAAAATTCTTTACATATTCTGAATACTAGACTCTCTCTCTCCTCTCTCTCTCTCTCTCTCTCTCTCTGTATATATGTACACACCCATATATGATTTGCAATTTTTCCCCCATTCTGTAAGTTGACTTTTCACTTTCCTTATAGTGTCCTTTGATGCACAATAGTTTTTAGTTTTGATAAAATCCAATTTATTTATTTCTTCTTTTGTTGCTTGAGCTTTTAGTGAAAGAATCCATGATCAAATCCAAGGTCATGAGGACTTACCCTTGTTTTTTTCTCTGAGTTTATCTTATGCACCTTTCGAGGAAGAAACCTGTCCTGAGGTGAGAATATATACTATGGTCATGCACAGTTGGCTTATGAAGAGCTTGATCCACAAGCACAAAATCACACTCAATTTAGCATCTAACTCAGGAGATATCCCCATGACTGTGGTCATTGATCATATCACATAACGTTTGGCCCAGAAGCAGTTGGCCTAACAGAGTATTGGAATGGCCTGCTGAAAACACAGTTGAAGCACCAGCACAGAGGCAATAACCTGTGAGGGTGGGGTACCATTTTCCTGGATTTCATCTACACACTGAATCTGAGACTGCTATAGGGCATTGTGTCCTCAAAAGGAAGAAATCATGGGGCTGGGAACAAGAGATAAATATAGGAGTAGCCCCATTTATCATCACTTCCTGTGATTCACTGTGGATTTGGTACTTCCTGTCTTGCAACTTTGGGTTTGGTAGGTTACCATTCTGATGCCCAAAGGAAGCTCATTCTTATCAAGGGGCAGAACAAAGATTTCATTGAACTACACATTGTAGCTGCTGCTGAGGCATTTTGGACTCTTCTGAAGCCAGTGGGCAAGGAGTCACCCTCTTTGCAGGGGTAATTGATCCTGATCAGAAGGGAGCAAGGTTGTTATTACACAATGGAGACAGGCAGGAATATGCATGGAAATGAGGTGATCCATTTGGGCACCTTTTTGGTACTTTCTTGTACAATTGTGACTGTGAATGGACAAGTACAGCAACTCCCACATGAAAAAGGTATCGCTATCAGTGATTCAGACCTCTCAGGAATGAGCGCTTGGGTCACACCATCAGATAATCCACCAAGACCTGTAGCAGTAGGTGATAGCTGCCAGGGGAATTCAGAATGGATAGCTGGGGATAGAGATGATGAGCACCAGCTGTGGCCGCATGACCAGCTGCAGTGACTAACATGGTTATCAATTTGTCCCACTAACCTCCCTTCTCTAACTCTTCCTCTCAGAATGAGAATCCTACTTGAAGAGTAGTTCCCAGGATGTGTATGGAGAAAGGGATTTATTTGGCACAAGGAGCAAAAAGCAACAGTCATGAAGTGTGCTGTTCAGATCTCCAACAGAGAACCATCCACAGGGAGTGCAGTTATCTGACAATCTCCAGTTGCAGACACCTTCAGGATCTTCCTTGAGCTTTTGAGCCAATGAACTAAGGCCACTCTTTCTGGGCAATCCACAGCCCATGACTGGGCATGGTTTTGTTACAAGGGCTCCTCATTTCTAGCTGGTGTAGGACTGGTGTAGATTGCCCTGTGAGCAATCTTTGTGCTGGAGCTCACTGTTAGGTTGGTTGAGATTTCCTCAGAATGAGAGTGCATTCTGAGGCTCTTTGTACCTAATCTTACTTCTTTTTCTCTTTTCACAAGAGCCGGACCTGCATCAGGGGCCATAAGATTTTTTTTCCTACTCGTGTTCCCTCTCCTCCTCATCTTTCATAGGCAATTGGAGGATTTTTATTACCTCCAATAAATATCTTGTACTTCTAGCTCCATCTTGGCCTCTTTTTTCCCAAAGGACATACTCTCATAGGTTTGAAAGTGTAATCACCACTGACAAATGAGAATATAGGCTTGGATAAATCGACTCACCTCAAGTAACACGGCTGTTAAGAGGAATATTTTTTCCTACTTAAATATTCATTTAGTGTCATGCTGAGAACTATACATGAAACCGTGTCAATGCTGCATAAGACATACTTCCTAATTTCCTAAAGTACCACTGTTAAAGTAAAGCCAAAACAAAATCACAACAAAACTGGGCAACTTAGTCATGTCACATTGGGAAAGAGCATAACATATTTATTTATTGAGAATTCATTTGTTCTATAAAAGTATATTTGATCATTCCACAATGTATTCAGGTATTGAAGCATCATACTGTACCCCATGAACATATACAATTATGATTTATCAATTAAAAGTAAAATAAAACTAAAAAAAAAAAACCCTGTATATTTGGCCAAAAATTAATTATTAGAGTTCAGGCAACTTTGTCACTCTAAAGGAATGTAGTACCTATCATCTTATGGGGAAGCCAAACCACAGGTACTGATAAAGTCAATGTCTATGGCTGCCAGACCCTACATTAGAACTTATTATCACCTTTTTATCTTATTTAACACTTCCATCAAATCAGCAAAGGAGATAAGTCCAGCTTTCTGACCTCAAGGTCAGTGCTCTGTTCCTCTGCCCTCTAAAATGGAGTATACACACCTTAAGAAATATGCAAGATACTAAATTACACAGGGTGACAAAAGGAAATAATCAAACTATATCTTATGACCTATAAATTTAAATGCATTACTAATAGTTAAAATAAGTTGACATTAGTTCATATTTTCTACATACAATAGTAGGGTATGTATAATCAAAATCGAGAGATAACTGTTAAAACTTAGTCTAAAAGTAACCAATCTTTAATGAGTCACTGTTAAAAATTTTTAAATACTTATGTACATAAATAAACAAGATTATTCACATTCCAAAAAATTTCACACAAAAGTTTTGGTGTATTTAGTACGATGCATATTTAACTGTCAACAACATGCACAATTTCATGAAAACGCAGGGTGACTCAGTCTACTGATGCACCAGAACTTTAGTTAAATTGTGTAATGACCCAGGATATCAGACACACTTAGAATGATACATCAAAACCAAAGATAAGGAATTCAGCAATACCCTTTATCTAGACTATCTCTCACACATACCCGAGGATAAAGCATGGAGTTGGAAAACATTAAAAATTAAAATTCTACATTACATATATAGATATCTCCACCTCATTTTATATTTAGAACAATGTCTATCATTATTTCTCACACAAAGTATTAGCCATAGCCCTCCACTCCCATTACAAATATAGAAAAATTACAGCCTTTAACCATTAGTTCTTAATTCTGATGACGCTTTGAAGATTATATGTCAGTTGAGTCTACAGTGACGTCTTTAGTCATGACAAAAACTGAAATAAAGATCTAATGAATTTAGATGGGATGCCTAATTTTTATACATACAATTCTGATATAGAGAACTGATGATATAGTGTTTTTACAACACACATATATTTAATTACTAGACATCCCTTAAGGTTAGATTTTACCCCTAATTACATCCATACCTAGGTTAAAACAAGTAGCCATTTTAATACTAAAAATGTTCAAGTGCAAACAACATCAATTTTTACAGAATATATTGAAGGGAACATGAGAGTAAGGTATTGCCATTAATATTCATTCATTCACTAATTCATATATATTTGCTGAGTGCCTGCTATTTGCTATACTCTATTTTAGGCATTGTGGATGTAGCAGCGAACCAAACAGATGATTACTGTCCACAAAACTTACATTCCAGTGGAGATGGGAACAAAGTAAATACATAAGTTATTGCTATATACATATACACTATATATAAAATACGTCATAAGTGCCATGGAGAAAAATGCAGGAAAGGAGAACAGGAAGCGCTAGTGTGGGATCCAAGTTTAAACATGGTTCTCAGGCAAGGCCATTCTGCAAAGGTGACAATTAAGCAAAAGCCCAAAGAGGGCGAGGAAGCAAGCCACATAAGTACTTGAGAAAAGAGTGCTTCAGAGAGAGAAAAGAGCACTGATGTTTTACTACAGGCATAGCCTAATAAAAGTACAAGCAACATGCTCTTTTTATAAAGCTGCAATTTCAAAACATTAAAAAAATGAGGGTACTTCAAAAAGTTTGTGGAAATATACAATGAAAAGATAATACAAATCTTTCCATGAACTTTCTGAAGTACCCGTGAATTCTAAAGATGATAACCTCCCCCCAAACTCTGGACCCCATCCCCATGAATACTTTAAGTTGCCATCAGAGACGATGACTCACTGAGTATCAAACTTGAAGAATGATGTTAAGGATAGAAACTTTGTAACAATTATCTTGAATTCCAGCTTCTGGAATATGCAGAGATGGAAATTCCTAGTCTATGTGTAAAGATTGAATGGTGTATCTCAGGTGTGAGAACCCTTCTGAAGTCAGTTCCAGGCATGATTAGGAAGCCAGGATAATTCAGGAAAAGGCTGAGTCCACGTAAGGTAATGGAGCTGACTGAAGCTCCATAGTCCACTCCAGAATTAACGGAGTGGAGAAATATTCAGGCATCAAGCACTCCTAGGGACCTTTGCAGACTAAAGCTGCCTAACCTCTTCCCCATTGTGCAGGTATGGCCTAAATTCTAACTGCTAAAATCATGAGTCGCTGGTTATGGCAAAAAGGTTCTAAAAGATGACACCTACCATAAACAATTATGTTGTTAAACCTTCTGCTAAAAATCTCTTTGGGGATGAAAAGGGTCACATATTTAGGTATATATGTTAAATCTGGGAAAACTAAGGCATACACAGCAGTTGAGAGCCTGGATTTGAAGCCACAGTGTGGAGTTTAAATCCCAGCTTTCTCACTTGGTAGGTAGGTGGCCCTGGGTGTTTCTTAAAGTCTGTGTTTTAATCCCCTAATCTTTAAAAGGGAATAATAGTATCCACCCCATAGAGTTGTTATGATGAAGCCTGAATTAATATTTGAAAAACTGCTTAGAACACTGGCTGGAAGATATGAAGCCACTCTATAAATGCTTTTTAAATAAAACAGAGTATGATCCTCATTTGAACTTCCTTCGCAATACTACTTCCAAACACTTACCTCTCTCACTTTCATCAAAGAAAAAAGATTTACTGACATTTCCCGAGACTCTCTTTGATACAGAAATGTTTAAAACAGAACTCTTTTATACATTATGAATCTAGAAACTCCACCAACATTATATCAAACCTTTAACTGATTTTCAAAGTGAATGGTATAAAAAATAGATGACCAAAAAGATTATCAAATGAATACTTTATTAGAGTCATAACACTTATAAAATAAATTTCTTTTCATCATGGAGTTACCAGATTTTCAAACCAACACTTTCTCATTTTTATAGCTAAAATATGTAAAGAAATTCATAAATGCCATAATTTTTGTTCAAGTCCTTTGTCATTCAGCTCACAAATTTAGAATGCTAGAATGCTATTAATCTATAAATCTAAGTATTCACAGTTAGATGAGTTTTAGGCTTGGTTCTTAATGATCTAGAAGCAATCCATTTATAAAAGTGCCACCAAAGCATTTTAACAAAATCATTTAATTTAATGCCACCAGGCATGGACCTCTTATACTTTGGAAACAAAAACAAAATCTCACAACTAAATTCTAGCAGATTAACTTTAAATGATTCTAACTAGAATGGACTTATATATCCTTATGGCACATTTATGACTTTGTAACGTGTAATTCATAATACAGGGTTAGGTGTGTGGTATGAAGCTAGAAAAACCTAGTCTGATATTATACAAAAGATATAACATGACAATAAAGTCATAAGACTGATTTCCTCAAGACACATATTGAAACAGTCTTTTGTCTTCATAACTTTATCGCGCACGAAGCCAAGCTCTAACAAGGTTCTTCTTTCTAGGGGATTATTAGATAAACAGCATTTGATTACTGAGCACTGATCATGCTACTCACTCATGGCTATTCTATGTTCCATGAAATCTAATAGCCTAACTTATACATGGCACTTGCAGGGGATGATTCAGACAGAAAGCAAAGAGCTGAAAGAATAGTGTAATCCAAAACCCCTCTCATCCCAGAAGTAGTCCTCTGGGGACAAGAGACACCTACCTTGCTTGGATAGCATATTGAGAACTGTGGCCTAACTCTAACTTCTTCTCCCATTCAAGCCATTTTGGCACATTTCCATGACCAGGATCTGTACAGGTGGGTTAAAATACTTTTCTGTGATATTCGGCCAGAGACAGTGTTTGTGCTGTCTATTGTTTTAAAATTGCTATTGCCTATCTGTTACCAATAGGGAAAAAACCCCAAAAACAAAAACATAGATGTCTGGGATATTATCAAAACATAAGAATCTACAACTTTGTTATATTTAATACTTCATTCAAATTTAACTGAGAAAGTAATGCAAAGTAATTAGAAGTAAAAAGTTAACTCTTCTGGGAGCTCTATTTGGAAAAGGCTCACATATCCACACACAAATATTTGAACATTCATGCACAGAGGAAACAGCTGTATTCTGAAGCATAAATAAATCCAATGTAAAACATAAGTAGCTAGATACCATTCCAGTAGTTACTAATGGTCTCCAGGGATCCCATTTTAAAGACTTTCAGATGAGAGTCTTGCTCAGTTGTTAGGAGATCATTAGTTTGATTAAACAACTAGGGTTCACTTAATATATTGCTTGTTCCTATACCCAAAACATTGCTTCAGTTAGCTTGAGAAACTATATACCCTTCCAAGGGTATTTGACAACACAAAGGCAATGTGATTATTGCATATGAGATTAAATATTATGTTGCTTGTCTAATTAGGTTTATAACCTTTCATGATCAATTAAATAAAATACAGAACACTTAACTACAGTTTACAACAGAGGTTAACAAAATATAGCCTGTGGGCCAAATCTAGCCTCCCTGCTGTTTTTGTAAGTAAAGTTTTATTAGAACACAGCCACATTCATTTATGTATTGTCTTATAGCTACTTTCAAGTTACAACAGCAGAATTGAATAGTTGCAACAGAGACTGTATGGCCCATATAATATTCACCATCTGGCCTATTATAGAAAAAAGGTGCCAGTCCCTGTTTTACACTAAAAGATTGAGTTCAATGGGAAGTCTATTTGAAATGTGTTTAGGGAGCCTTAGTTACCTATTAAAATTAAGGTTTAGGTACTCAGCAACAAAACAAAGGGATACTACTTTTTATGAACAATATGAATACAAAGAGAAAATTTTCTTAAAAAAAAAAAGAAACATATAAAATTGAAGGCTATTTCTCCACTCAATATCAAAATAAAATTAAAATTCCATCCATGAAATAAACCAAAACTTGCACTTAGTTTCTCTTTCTACACTAAACAAATTGGAAGGTTGTTACATCTGGATAAAATGGTATCCAGACTGATCAGAGATACAAAGTAGACATAAAACTAACGCACGACTGTTAGTTTCTAAGGAGTGTTATGGTCTCCACCTTCGTAAAGCCAGAGCCAAACTGCAACCATAACAAGCTGTCGTCACAAAGGCAAAAATCTAAGAAAAAAGAAACAAAAATTAACATCAGATTTATAATACTGACTTGAAGAAAATACTATCCTAAGAGACAAGTATATTATAAAGACTGATCAACCCACCTAAAGACACTTCAACATGTACAAAAATATTTTATACTGGTCTCTTTTTGGATGATTTGTACAACTGTTTTACCCCCTCACACCATCACCCCTTCCTTTTAACATTCTCATCACTAATAATTTAATAATAATTTGTAGACAGCCTTATGTTGAACATTTGTTCACATACTAGGCTTGCTTATTAATTATTTGTGAAACTCCAGGCACTGTATTCAAAAATTCAGTTTGAGGTCTATTGAGACAGTGGCTTCACAGCCGAGGAAGATTGCAACTATGAGAAAATGAGGATGTATCAAATCATTTCTGCGACAATGGAAAGTGGCTTTCGAACTCAACAAAGAAAACCCCAAAAATGCATCATCACATTGGCTCTTTCGTGTGGGGGAGACGGTCTTCACATGCAATTCTGCACTCTGCTCTGAGATGCTGTCCTTAGTGTTCAATGAGGATTTGTTTAGCACTAACTATGTGTACATTACTACACTGGGTGCATATAAACAAATAGTAGATATTGTCCTCATTGTTTTGGGGTTTATGATCCATAGAGAACTCTGAGGCAAAGCAGTTCAATGTGATAAAACATTATGATTTAGTGTGGGGATTCTTAAGCAGGAAAGTAGCTCTGGGAAGAAATACCAGATTCACCTATAGAACATTTTTGCAGTATAGTTACCATTCTGCTATTCTTCCTGCCCTTCTGCTGGTCGTTTCTCTGATACATTTCTAATCTAGATGTTATCCTCTGAATGAGAAGAGCCACCTCTGATGTCTATTATTAGTGTAAGGGAATTTTCCTTTCTTTCAGGTATAATGCAAGAAAAAGAAAAGTGAAGGACTCAATCTAATGCCACAAATGAATGGCTGATGCATTTTAGTGCTATTAAAACTCAGAAACTAGAGATTTACTTAGACTGGAGTGTATGGATGAAATGGAACTTAATGTAGAACTTGACGCATGTAAAGGTTTATTGAGGAAGCTTCATGTAGGTGGAGAGAGAAAGGAAAGGATAACAGGGACAAAGTCACAGAGGAGGGACAGCCAGACAGAATTACACTATGGAGGACACTGAAAACTCTGGGACCTCACAGCAAAGTCACGTTGGTGAGAACTTAATGACATCAGCCAATCATTATGTACTTGCGTACCTACTATTCTGTGAAGAAAGTAGGATCTTACAGTGACTATCAATAGACCTGCGTGGGGCTACTTCAGTGATCCAAGAGAGGTAATGAGAATTCAGCCTGCGTCTCTGAAAAGGAGGGGTTGGAAATAAACATGTAAAGGAAAATCCTAATGGGAATTGATAACTAATAGAAAGAAAAAAGGTCAGCTCCAAGTCTCTGAACTTTGTTTTGTAAAATTGTTAAAAACCAATGGTTTTTGAACTGTGATCTTTACATCATAAGGATTTCATGTAAATACCTCAGAGATGATTAGGTGGGGAGACTTGGTTTCAAAGAAAGGAAGGGCAGCATTCAAGGCCCTTTTCCTCCACTTTCACCTAGGGCAGCTATACTTTTATCTTCTACATTTACTGGGTTTTAAGTAAAATTTCATTAAATAAAATGGTTTCATTTCTTATAAAAGAAAGTGTTAAAATCACTGATCTAAACTATAAACCTTTCAAAGCTAGAACCATGCCTCATTTCTGATGCAATACTACCTTCAGTCTAATGCACTGTAGGCACTCAGCAAATTCTGACAAATCCTTACAGAGACTTGGGAAACTTATAATAATAGGACTTGAAATCATCTGTTGTCTACACTTCAAAACCCAGACTCTAGACTTGTGTTGTCCAATATAATAGCTACTAGCCACCTGTGGCTAAATTAATTTAAATTAACTTTAAATTTATTAAAATTAAATGACATTAAAACTTTATTATTTTAGTCATACTAGCTACATTTTAGTTGCTCAATAGTCACATGTGGCTAGTGGATACATAGGCACATATATAGAATGTTCCTGTCATTGTAGAAAGTTTTACTGGGCAGTGCCACTCCAGATAGATTTCAATAACTATATGGAAAGTATTAGGTTATTTATAGGCTACATGGGTAATACAGTAAAACAACAGGGTGAGTAACTAGCTATATAATCATATTAAATATCAAGGCATTTCAAGAAATAATTTAAACATCTGACATCTTAAAAATGATCTATAAAAACTAAAATGATGTATCATTTCTTCAAATGACCTATGTCAATACAAAATGACAAATTTACTCCAGTGTATGAATTAAAGAGGATAAAAGAATTCAAAAAATTTCCCCAGGGAATGCATTTCATGTGTATATCATCTGTTGCAATGGCTAGCATATTTGCCTCCCGGACTCACCTGCACTTTGCTCAACGGCAGGAACTGCAACTTATTCACCCCGCGCAAACACCCAGCAAACTACCTGCCACAGGGTAGGCCCATGGTAAGTATTCACCGAATTAAGATGAATTACAAATAGGTATCGAATAAGAAAGAGCAAAGCTGGAAACAAATCTCTCTTACCATGTCTGAAATTTATAAGAAGTAGAAAGCACAGTTAATTTTTACAAAGGAGACTTTGCTGTGCAAAGCCAAGCAACACTACTGACTCTATAATCTCACATGAATGTCAACCTCTTTGTGCGTCAGTTTAATCATCCACAACACAGGGGGTGAGACAGTACTTTGCTTGCAGGGTTACTGTGAAGACAAAAAGCTATTATATGTTTAATGCTAACAACTGTTATTAAAGAGAACTACTGTCACCTGAGGAGCTTCCTGGAAACCTTAACGGTGGAGGGGAAGTGCTGGTGAACTGTACTCATTGCATACTTACTGTGGCTGCTACGTTTATGTTATACTGGTTATCGCTCAGGAGCGGCTGCACAGTCATGGTTGTATTGCAATGCAGATCGTGCAGGGATGTGGCTGCTGCTTCCAATAAGAAGGCTCCAAAGTAGAAGACAAACACTGTAAAATGGTAGGCAAAATCCTAAAAGAAAGAAGAAAAGAGAAAAGACAAGACATCTACAATTAAAAATAATAAGATTTCTTATGTTGTCTTCTTTATTTCAAATGATGAAGTTTAGGGTCAGGAGGATCAGAACATTTAATCAGACAGTCTTGACTACATTCATGGTTTATTTTGGCTGCTTTAGCAATGTCAGGCTATTAGAATGTAAATGAAAATCACCTATCCCATCTTAATTGGCACAGTGGCAAGCCTTCCGATATACTGAATTTCATGATAAAGTATATAATTTCTGTTTGAATTAAGATATCATGGAGATCAATATTAATTAACATAAAAAAGAAGCAACATATGCTGTCCTTGAAAATTCAAATAAAATAACATTTAAATTACATCTTTTTATTACAGTTATTATATATATATACACACATTTTATAATTGAGTACTTTACTTTTGAGCAATTATCATCATTAGATCATTATTCCATACACTGAAAGATACAGAAAATTTATTAAATCATAGAATTCAATAACATAAATACCTATATTTCATTAAAAATAAATATCAAATATATACTTCTACAGAAAATATAGCAACTCAATTATTTATTAGGTTATTCTATATATTGTTGGCATTAATGTGAAGCATTACTCTATGAAAATTCACAGTCTTACCTGAATTAACATACTATCAACACACTGCTGTTTATTTTTAACAGTTCCCATATCCTACGTACTTTATATGCATTAGTACTCATCTTTACAAACCCCAGTTATTATCTCCATTTTACAGAGAATTTCTTCTTTCTTTTCAGTTAAATGTCCCAAAGCCACACAAATATAAACTTTTGGAGGGAGAATGCACATCCATATAGTCTACCTGGTTCCAAATATCACTTTTAAAAAAAATTAATTAGTTTAATTGAAAAATAAAAATTGTGTACATTTATCTTGTAAAACGTTGTACTGAAATATGAACACATTGTGGAATAGCTAAACTGAGCTAATTAGCATATGTGTTACCTCACATACTTATTTTTAGTGGTGAGAACACTTAAAATATACTCTTCTCAGCAATTTTCAAGAATGTAACACATTGTTATTAACTATAGTCATCCTGTTGTACAATAGATCCCTTGAACTTACTCCTCCTGTCTAACAAAATTTTGTGTCCTTTGACCACCATCTCCCCCGCCTCCCCTCCCCTCCCCTCAGCTCCTGGTAGTCACTATTCTACTCTCTGCTTCTATGAGCTTAACTTTTTAGATTCCACATATAAGTGAGATCATGCAGTATTTGACTTTCTGTGCCTGGCTTCTTTCACTTAACATGACGTCCTCTAGGTTCATTCATGTTGTGAATGACAGGATTTCCTCCTTTTTTTAAGGTTAAATAGTATATATATAACACATTTGAAAAAAATCTATTTATCCATTGATAGTCACTTAGGTTGATTCCATATCTGGGCTACTGTGAATAGTGCTGCAATGAATATGGGGGTGCAGGTACCTCTGACTGATTTCATTTCCTTTGGATATTTACCCAGTAGTGGCACTGCTGGATTATACGGTACTTCTATTTATTATTTTATGAGGAATCTCTACACTGCTTTCTATAATAGCTGCACTAACTTATATTCCCACCAACAGTGTGCAAGTGTTCCCTTCAAAGGCCACTTTCTTTCCTATCAAACCATCTCTATCATTGATATAGC
Source organism: Galeopterus variegatus (assembly GCF_000696425.1). Classification (NCBI taxonomy): domain Eukaryota; kingdom Metazoa; phylum Chordata; class Mammalia; order Dermoptera; family Cynocephalidae; genus Galeopterus; species Galeopterus variegatus. The sequence goes on along the minus strand of NW_007728016.1, from coordinate 274,166 downwards.
AATATTACAAAAGAGAACTGTATAAGCCCCTGCAGTAAATAACATTGTCCACAGGAATTGTTCTTATGCCTAGAATAATATGCTAGGACAAATTTCACTAACCAGGTGTGAGAATTAAGAAGGTCCAGTGTTAAAAATGCTTCCTAATAAACATCTCTCATTCATGGATTGACCCACCAATGCCCTCAGTAGATTTAGGAAAAGTAGTACATACTGGCCACATGTCTAATCTACAGGAGAGATTCTCATACACATGTGGTTATTCAACAAATGCTACTTGATGTAGGCCCAAATTCAAATGTTACCACTTTTAGGGATTAAATGTAATAGAGCTAGATCCTAATTAGTAATAAAAATTAAGAGAAAATATCTTTGAGATCATTAGGCACTCATTTAATTTACTGAGGTAGATCCTCAGAAATGGTGTATTTTTTCTTGGCAGGAAAAAGTCTGGCAACATGGCCTGCAACCCTTAGCATAATCTGGCCCTTGCCTTCTCCACCAGCTCATACCTCTCTGAACATCAGCGACTTTCGCCTCATTTTGGTGCCTAGGAAGCCCTCTATGCCTCAAGGATGACACTCTTATACACGGTACTGTCTCTGCCTGGAAAGATTCCTCCCACAAGCAATTACTGCTTGTACCTGCCCTTCCCTCTTTCTATTCCTGCCCAATTTTACTTCCTCCCTCTTTCTCAGGAGTATCAGCATTGAATTGTGGTTTGAAGGTTTTCCTTGTCCAATCCTGTTTCGTCCCCTTTTACCTTTCATAGGGATTACTACCCAATAAAGTTCTTGCACTCCTAACTCCATATGCTTGTGTCATCTTATCTAGCTATCCTTAGGGTCACACCTCATGGTGTTGAGGGAAAAATGTAATGTGAAATTTAAGGCAATGCCAGTGGGGAAAAACACTATGTAGGCTCCTGAAGTTCTAGACGTATGTGACTTGCAGTGGAGAATTTCAAGTCTTTGAAAAGCAGCTCCTGGTGTACTATGGGCCTCAGTAGAGAAGAAACACTTGATCTTGAGACACCACGTGACCAAGCACCCAGAACTGCTTATTATAAGTTGTATTCTACAGAAGCCACCAAGTCACAAAGTCAGGCAGGCCAGCAGCAGTCTTCTTAAGATGGGAATGACACATCTGAGATCAACTTGATCAGCTGCATGAACAGGTAGCTCAGGCTTCCATATCAACTACCAGAGTGGAAGTGCTCTCCTTCCTCTGCACATACCTGTGGCCACATGGAGGCAGGATTCCCTTATGTCCAACTGAAGGAGGAAGAAAAAAAGCTAAGCTTTGTTTATGGAAGAGTTAGCCTGGTGTGGTTGCAAGGTGAGAGGGACAGTGGCTGTGTTACATGTGCATTATAGCCACATTCAGGGTTAGCTTTGAACAGTGGTTAGGAAATATTTTCACAATGGGTGGAGCTATGAGTGGCACAGCATGTCACCCACTTTGTTTGGAAAGAAAAGTGGCCCAAGGTGAAAATAGACATAGACTCACGGTCAGTGGTGAATACCCTGCCAGGCTGGTCAGGGTCATGGGAGAAAAAAGATTAAAGGTTCAGACACAAGGAAGGGATGTGGGATTAGGCATGAAGTGTGAAGATCTTTCTGACACACAGTAATGCCCATCAGAAGCATCACCACGGAATGCCACATAGATAAAATGACCTTGTCACTTGATGTCAGCCAGCCTTTGTCATCAGCCACTCCATAACTGGCATATGGGCACATAAACAGAGTGGCCATGGTTGGGGGAAGGCAGCTATGGAAAGGCCCAATAGAATGGACTCTCAATTGTCAATGGTGATCAAGCTACTGTCTCCTCTGAATGTTGAACCTGCCAGCAACAGAGACCAACTCTAAGCCCCTGATATTGGCATTATTCTCTAGGGGACCAACCAGCCATATGTAGTGAGCTGGTGAAAACTGAGCTTCTACCTTCCTGAAAAACAAAACAGTTCATTTTCACAAGAACAGATACCCATAAAGGTTCATTCTCACAAGAACAGACATACCCAGGGTATGGATTTGCTTTTCCTTTCCTTAGAGCCTCAGCTACCACCTCTATCCAGGAACTTACAGAGTTCCTGATACATAGGCATTGACTCAACAAAGCCTCTAGCCAAGTAATCAACTTCTCAGCCAAGGAGGAGTGGAAATGGGTACACAACCATGGGTTGTGTGATATACTGCAGCACCATCTAGATGCTGCTGGCCTGATGGCACAATGGAATGGCTGGCTGAAGGATGAAGGCTGAAGCCACAGCTTGGAGGCATTAGTCTGCAAGGATGGGTGGCCATCCACCAGGATGCAGTAGATACACTGAAGAAGAGTTTTCTATATGGTTTTGTGTCCCCATTGGAAGAATGGGAACCAAGGGGTGGAAGTAGGAGTTTCTACACTTACCATCACTCCCACAACCTGCTGAAAGACTTTGTGATTTCTGTCCTCACAACGCTGGGCTTTGCATGGTCAGAGGTCCTGGTCCCCAGAGGGGTGTACTTTTGCTATAGGATACAGCAAAGGTCCCACTGAACCACAAGCTATAGCTACTTTCCAGCCACTTTGGACTCTTTGTGTCCAGAAACCAAAAGACAAGAAGAGGAGCTACCATCTTGACAGGGGTAGTTGACCCTTATCCTCAAGACAATGGAGGGCTGCTGGAGGACAGGAGGGCAGGGAGGAGTACGTGTGGCCCTGGCATATGTACCACAAGGAGGGCAGGAGAGAACATATGTAGGACTCATGTTTGGAAGTTCTCCAATTGTGACTAAAAATGGACAAGTGCAGCCACACAGGCCTGAAAAGGGTGTGGTTACCAGGGACTCGGACTCCCTCAGAGATGAGGGTTTGGATACACCAGCAGGTAAGCCACCAAGACCAGCAGACATGAGAGTTAGGCAGGGGGAATGCAAAATGGTCAGTTGGAAGAGGGAGATGGTACCAGTTGTGACCCCGAGACTAACTCCAGTGAAAGGTGCTGTCATTGTCCCTCTAATCTCTCTCTTTTTTAAGTCTTACACTAAAATCCTGGAGGAGCAACTCCCCAAATTTGTACAGAGAAGAGGATCATGGGGTGCAAGGGGTAGACTGCAGCATCTGTAACTGGGCATTGCACACATTTTCCTTCAAGAAAAATTTGCTGTTCAGCTGGGAGGAGTCTAGGCAGCCTCTAGCCTCAGGGGATCTGAGATATGCTAAGGTGTTTGAGCCAAGGCCTCATTCTTCCTGGGTGGCTCCCAACTAATGAAAGACAGCACAGTGTGGATATCAGTGCCTGGCCACCTGTGTCCAACATGAAACTCTTAAAGGGCAGGCTGTGCCCTGGAGCTTCTCACTGATGTGGCCAAGACTTTGTAGATCTGTATCACAATCTGGGACTTTTCTGACTAATCTTACTTTGGTCCCCATTATCTTTTACTGATTTTATTTCCTCCCCTCCCCCTCAACAAAACAAAACATAACAAAACTCTTATACCTTTAAATCCATATCAGTCTCCTTTCAAGTGGAACTGAGATGACACGTATGGTTTTCTGGCATCCCGAGACTTCCTTTCTTGGCCACTGACATAATTTTAATTAATGCATTAATTGCATAATAATTTCTTCTCTGCCATTGTCTACTAAAACAAACTCTTTGAGAGCCACTACCAAGGCCTGTCTTGTTCACTATTGTGTTTCTAAGGCCTAGTGCAAATAGAGCCAGGTAGTCAATAAATACCCCTGACCACTGGAGAGCTACACCCATATTTATATTTGGCCATCCTGGGTGTCATTCCAATTCCTGCTATGTGTGTGACGTGTGCAACAAGGTTTTCCGCAAGGCTCCCTCATTGTTTTGGACAACCCAGACCATTTATTCTAAGCCAATGGTTCTCAAATGTTAGCATGCATCAGAATCACCTGCAGAGCTTGTTCAAACAGACAACTGGGCCCCACACCCTGAGTTTTCTGACTCACTAGGTCAGGGCAGAATCCGAGAATGTGCATTTCTGACAAGTTCCAGGTGTTCCATGACCACAGTTTGTGAACCACTGTCCTAAGCTCTTGACACTTGCCCATTTGCAGGTGACCCCAGCCCCTTTCTTAGTCTCCTGCACACCCCTTGTTCCTGTATCCATCTTCTCAATGCTTACACACCCCAGAGCACTGCCCTCTTGCCATCCCCTTCTCCTTGGACAACCTCAGCCTCCAACATAGTTTGTTGTTTTTCAGCAACACGTGAATATGCCCTACATTCTTGTCTTGAGCTCATGCTTTGCTCTTCAGTTCAGGGTGAAATTTTCACTGACTAGTTAAAAAAAGAAAAAAGCTGCATTGTATATAGGGTGATGCTGGTATACATACAGCAGTATGAAAAAGGAACAGCCATTGCAAAGTAAAATTTTTCTCATCTTTAAAAATGAAGACAATAATACTTGTCATCCACAAAGAACTGTCATAAATGTCATATAAGTAAATGAATGTGGAGACAGAAAATATAGCTCAGGACGTTTAAGATATTAAGTGATGTCCTTAACAGACAAATAATCAAACGTGTGTCAGCTACACTTTGGGGGAATAAAGGGATACATGGTTTATTATACAGGATTTTTAAAATAGCTCTTATTTTTCTAAAATATATTTTTATTTAGCAACCCCCCCCCCCCAAAAAAAAAAGGAAACATACATATGGAATCTCTTCTTTACATGTAGGTAAAATGGCATTATTTCCTCTTCACACACACACATACACAAAACAATAAAAACTATTTCAAACCCCAAATCTCCTCCTTTTCCCCAGATTAGAATGGGATAAGTTTTTAGCATTTAATATATGCTAAATATATGTATATGCTAATACATGCATATGTATAGCATTTAATATATGGTATTACATTGTATTTTTATATCACCATTTATACCAAAGTTAGAAAGCTAGGGAAAAAATACCAAATATATATACCATGAATGTTAATTTAATTTCATGATCAAGAAAATCTGGAATATTGTAATCTGTATCCTACAACAATTATTTATAGAAAAAAATTCTTTATCAAAATGTGTTCTTACTTCCTTCAAGCATGGTATAAGGTGACATTAAACTATTATCACTGGGGAAAACAATTATTTTTTGAGCAATTAATGTCTAACAGTTCCAGAATGCAGCAACTAAAAATGTAACCGTCTGGTGACAACTCCATAATATGCATGGCTCAAACATTTTCCTGGCTGAGAGTGTGTAAGATATATTATCGAACCTATCAAAAGCAAATCATATAACCAAAAATGACTCATAATGAAGAAATCACAAAAGAAGAGGTGAAAAGGAAGCTTTCCTATTCAGGGAAAGTATTTAGTCAACTCCTTGAAGGCAAGAGCTGGCTCTTTGAAAGGATACCCACCATATGAGCCCTGTGCAGTGACAACCACTGTACCAAGTGGAGTGTGCTGCTATTCCCATTTTTTGCCTCAGTTAGAGTGGACTACTCCTTAACAAAAAAACCACAGGATAATCTTTGTGGGTGACCTCTGGAGCTGACTATTGACTGATAGGTCTTTGTGATTTCAGTTGTCACTTTCATGGAGTGGTATAATTAAAACAACAAAATATTTTACATTTTATTGTCTGAACATCAGATATAATGCTACAAATGGGTGGTAAATACAAATGTAGAAAAACTAATTAATCAGTAAAGCTATTAATGTTGTACTAATAAAGACATTAATATCAAGATAAGACTCAATTCAAGCAAATGGAAAAGAGATGATACAGACATTTGTCTAAAAAGACCAGGAATGACATCCCCCCAAATATTTAAACATAGTTAAGGCATGTGCATCAACCAATTAGAAAGAATGCTGGACAGACTACTTTTCGAGGTATTAACCCTTTAGTTGCTGGGCTATTAGGAGATCCACGAAGGTCCCAGGGAAACAGCAAATGGTGGTGGGTGGCAAAGCATTTGGGGAGAGGTGGTAAGTTGGGGCAGTGACTATGTATTAACCAGTACTGAAGTACCAGTAATGAAGTACCAGTAGGGTTACAGTGGTACATTCTGGCCTCATCTTTAAGCTGCATACTAAAAGAACCCAGTGCCCTTTGCCAATATTAGAGATCAACTGATTCATTCATATACTATGATAGGAAAACTAGGCATTTAGAAAGAGGCGATTAAACATCTATCTGTAACATAAATAGGGACCTTTGATCTTCATCACTTGACCAAGTATTAGAAATATTTTTTTTCATCATTAATGAAAAACTAAGGCAAAAATGTAGGAATACAGTATGTCAACAATCTAAGAAACAGAAGGACTTTGAAAATTCCAAACTGCAAGCCTCAGCATGCTTAAGGAATTACAATGATTATTGATGGCTTACTGTAATTTAGACACATAGCTAAGCACTTTATAATAGTTTGTTTCCATTATTTTTTATTTTTTTTTGTTGTTAAATTTTTATTTTGTCAATATACACTGTATATGATTATTATGGCCCATCACCGACACCTCCCTCCCTCCTACCTCTCTCCCCTCCCCCCCAAGAATGTCCTTTCCGTTTGCTTGTTGTAACAACTTCATGAAAGTATAGTTGTTATATCTTCTTCCCCA
>NW_007728016.1:267231-267545 GCF_000696425.1 Galeopterus variegatus | reverse complement strand
CTGCAAACAGGGACAGTTTGACTTCATCCTTTCCAATCTGGACGCCCTTTATTTCCTTCTCATTTCTGATTGCTCTGGCTAATACGTTTTTAACAGCATCTGGTGATGTTGGTATTATTATTATTATTTATTTATTTTTTTTGTCTTTTGTCTTTTTTTTCCGTGTCCGGCAATGGATCGCAACCCTCAGTGTTGCCCCCGTACCGGACCAGGGACCGGCAACGGGATTGCAAACCTCGGTGTTGCTCCCACGCCTCGCTCAGCCAGTGGGCGGGAGCCGGTCTGTATGTGGGATCCGAACCCTCGGGCGGCAG
>NW_007728016.1:252038-267221 GCF_000696425.1 Galeopterus variegatus | reverse complement strand
AATGTTGAAATCGTTAATCTATCTGGAATATACACTGGTATAGTGAGTTAGGTATCTGGTTTTCTTTTTTTTTTTTGTCTTTTGTCTTTTTTTTCCGTGTCCGGCAACGGATCGCAACCCTCAGTGTTGCCCCCGTACCGGACCAGGGACCGGCAACGGGATTGCAAACCTCGGTGTTGCTCCCACGCCTCGCTCAGCCAGTGAGCGGGAGCCGGTCTGTATGTGGGATCCGAACCCTCGGGCGGCAGCGCTGCCGCGCCTCCTAAGCAGCGCACTATCCAGTGCGCCACTGGGCCGGCCCAATGTTGGTATTATTATAACCATTTTACAGAGGAAAAAATTAATATTCAGAGAGGTTAACTATTTTGCCCAAACTAGACGAAAGCTCAAGGCCTGTGCATGATTGTAACCACTGGTCTCTACTTCCTTCCTTAGCTTTATACTAAGCCATGCCATTTACCCCTTGATGGCTTAAAGGGCAAACAAATTCACTAGACTTCACTGCTGATGACATTTGGGGTTACCATTCTCCTTATGATCTATAAAGAAAACAAGAACAGATATTTCCCTCTAAATTCTGTCCTAAACCTGCTGAATAAAATGCTGTTATCCTTGAGAGGAACATAGCTAAAGCCTGACTGATGGTCTGATTTAAGTTTCTAAACATCAAAGTGTGATTAGGACCTAACAGAGGTTCTTCATGAAATTCGCTAGAGCATTGTGCACCATGGATTGGAATTCATGCTCTACTGGGCCATTCTGAAATAGTCCCAGAGAATGAATCACCACAAGCATGAAAGACAGACTACATATACTGCACAAGAAAGTGGAAAGTAAATTGAAACAATTTAATGGTGTCATAATTTTAAAAATTGTGTTGATTGCAAATTAATTTTTCAAAACTCACCAATTTTTGTTAATTCAGGACAGGAATTGATTCTAAATATAAAATATAAAATATTTCCTTTTCTTTTCTAAGTATTTGGAGAACAGAATATATAACCACTTGTTTTCTGAAAAGAATATATATATTTGAATATCTGAAGCAGAAATCAATGGAAAATTTCAAGATACATGTGATAACATTCATCTCCCAAAGGCATCGGTTCAACAGCTTAATAATTATAATGCAATCATTTGTTGTATGAAATGAAATAGTTTTGAGTAAAAGTCATCTAAGTCATAAAGGAGTAACAGAATAATTTCTCAGTTCTACTAACATGTGAATTTCACAAACTAGGACCCTGTTGTCTAGCAAGGCAACCACAGCACCACAGCAGCCCCTGCAGTCTGACCTACTCTCTCCCATTAGAGGCAACAAACAGAACAGGGACTTTGGCATTTCAGAACAGAATGAGGTATTTATGTTTCTCACATTTTCTTGCAAAGGCTTAAAATGAAAATTTCTTACCAGGAAGTTCCAGTTGGCATCAATTTGAGTCACCATGCGGGAGAGGAACACTCCCAGGAAGAGGAGGGAAAAGAAAAAAGCTGTCACGGACACGAACATGACCCATCCTTGTAGCAGAGGTAGAGGGATGTTGGAGGAGGCAACCAAAATCCAGACGAGACCCCCAAACAACTGAAAGTAAAAAAGAAAGAAGGAAATAGGTTTGCTTAAAAGATACCTTTTGTGCAATGGTATTAAACATGCCTGCATCACCTACATTCTACTTTCCCCCCCAGGCCAAGGCACACATACTTGCAATCCCACCCACTATCTTTTCTCTGTTATTACACCAGATGCCTTCTTTCTTTAGGTGAAAGACCAGTCCTTCTATCTGGAGGCCTGATCCAACCTCACACCTGTGTATCCATATTGGACCCTCTTCCTCAGCCCATGAACATGCCCTGCTTTCTCTTGTCACCTAAAAACATCCTCCTTTGACCCTGATGCCTCTCTAACTACCACCCTTTCAATGTATTTTCCTTTTCAACCATTTTTAAAAAATCACTGTTGCTTGGTCTCCACTTTTCCTCTCCTTGCAGTTCCTCTTCAAATCACTATGAACTGGTTTCTGCTCTCACCACTTCCTAGAGAGTTAATTAGCAAAAAACAGCTATGTGTTTCTAATTTGTCACATACAATGGTCATTTTTCTTTCTTTATCATGACTAGTTGTATGTTTGATATTATTGCCTATATAGAGAACAATGGTTGCAGCAGTAGTACATGATAGTAAATAAAAGCTACCATCATTTACTGAGTATCTACTATGTGCCGGACACAAGAATACATATTTCAGATACTTATGGATCTAACAGCCGATAAATGCATACTACATGTCAGGCACTGTGCTAGGTTGCTGGGAATAAAATGGCAAACAAGCTACACTTGGTCTCTGCCATTACAGAACTCAGTCTGTTATAGGAAAGAGACAACTAAGCAAGTGATTGAAATGCTGCTTAATAAATGGCACCATAGGGCAAATAATGGGTACTGCATGCAGCTCCACAGGGCAAGGGCACTAAATCCAGATTTGAAAAGTCAGGAAACACGTTTTAGAAGCAAAAATCCAAAGGAGATGGCTAGGAGGTAAAGCAGAGGGAGGACAAGGGTGTTCCAGGGTGGGAGCTGAGAGACAGCCCAGCACAGGTGAGGAGCAGAGCTCAGCATGACAGGAGCTCCTTGCAACAAGTGGGGAATGATGAGAGCTGTGAGCAGCTGAGCTGAGGGGTCCTGAAGGCCAGCCCAAGGAGCTGGACTTCACCCAAGGGCAACAGGAAGGCCACCATCATCTTGAGCATGAACTAGCATGATCAAGATTTTATTTAGAAGTTTCTGTACAGCTAGAGTGTGAGAATGGAATGGAGAGGAAAGTGTAGAGGACTGGGGGACCACACAGGAGACTGCTATGGCAACAATGCATAAACGAGAATCTGAGCACTGAGGACAGAGAGAAGGGAATGGATTACAGAAAAATTTAGAAGTAGCCATGATGGTAATTGATGACTGACAGATGTGGGACATGACGGAAAAATAACAGATCAGCAGAATGCCCAGATTTCTGGTTTGGGCAACTAGGATTAGGTGGGGAAACACAGGAGGAGAAACAAGGAGTGAAAATAATGACCTTTATGAATTTAACACCATCAGTCTCCTCTATACTACCACTAAAGCAACGAAGGCTACTCATCTTTTGTATGGCATCCCAAGTCTTTTGTGATCTGACCTGTATTTTCCATCCTGTCTCTTGCTACCAAGTCCCTCACATTCTGTATTATGGGGTAGGGGGTGGGGAGTGAAAATCCATAGTTTAAAGACAAAGCTCTCTCACATCTGAGTGGCCTGATGCTTGTCGGCCCAAAATGTCCTTCCCTCCCCATGTGTATTTGAAAAACTTCCACTCATACCTAATATTCAGCACATCATCTAAAAAATCTTTTTTTTTTTCTGAATTCCACACTATGCTCAGTTAGCCCTTGCTCCTCTGGGCAACCTCCCTATTAGGGATTTTTACATGGATGAGACATATTGCAATGGACTCCCCTTGGCTTTCAGTCCATCAGAACTTCCTGGCAGCATACGGCTTGATATGTCTCTGAATTTCAAGCCATTTATTAGTCTACATAATAATCCTTTCTAATTATCAGTCAGGCACTATGCTAGATTTGGCAAAACAAAAACCTAGACTATACACCTGCCCTGAAAACACCTCAGGCACATGGGAATCAATCTTCCTGTCCTGTTCTCTCCTCTCCTCTCCCACACAAATATTTGTTTAGTGAACAAACTAGTGCTCATACGAGAACAGTTTGCGTTCCGAATATTAAAACCAATAATCATTTGTATCTTTCCTCTTAAGTATCTAAATACCCAAATTGCACAAATCACTGAAAGTAAAAAAAAAGTTTTTATTCAAGTTTCAAAAAAAAGGCTTACTCATAGAATTTGTTACAGCTTTGACGAAACATTTTGAAAAAATAATAAGTTATCACTTGAGCAATGATAACTAAAGCACCATTCTAATAAATTTACAGTTGTGGTGTAGTCAAGTCCTAATTTCAAACAAAAAATTAACAATCAATCCAGAAAGTTTTATAAAATAAAAGTAATAAATACTAATACATACTAAAAATTTTAATCACTACCTTATCAGTGACTATGAAAGAAAAGCACTTGTTCCTGGTAAAAGATAATCTGCTTTTTCATACAGTTTAATAAATATTTGAAGGTAATAAGAATGTCTTCAATGCATCAGTCTTTACTTTTCCTGCAGCTTCTTCTTTCTGGTAGTCTTTTTGATCTGCCCACTACAAATAGCTTACATGACTTTACAGTTTAAGAAATGTCATTATTAAATATCTCTTAATTTAAGAGTCATTTACTGAGAATCTTCTGCAGGTATAAAGAGTGAGAAGAACAGTTGGCCACTGTTTATGAGGGATAAGCAAACCCAAATAGATATGCATAATAATATGATGTAGGGATTGTGATAAATTTACACAGCCTCTAAACAAAAGGCTACGTGATTCTTTGTAATTAAACATGGCATTTAATAACCTGGACTGGACCTCAGACAGGTCAGTGCAAAACCTAGTGCTAGGTACTGTAGAAGAATACTCAAGAATAAAACAATACAAACCAAACCAAACCAAACAAAAAACAAAACAAACAAACAACAAAACCCCAAAAGGGAAGGTTCCATCTACAAGAGCTCTAAATGAGGAAGAAATAGGTACCATTAAATCTGATTCAGGAGCAGATTGTGGTACATGCTATAAAAAGAGCTCAACATGGTGTACTCTGAGAGACCGGCAGAGGGGAGAAAAAAATGTAATGGGTGGAATCTGGGAAGGTAGGCAGGTTTTGAAGTGAGCTTTCAAGACAGACCAAAACTTTTGACAGTGAGGCTATAATGTGAAACAGCATAGATTAACTATTCTTGCTGCACTCAAAATTATAGCCCTTCCAGCCCCTCAAAGGCTTGGAAAGGGAACTAAGTGCTTATATGAAAAGTGACCAGATTCGCCTCCTCATTTGTGGTTGTGTGTGTTGCATGGAAAGGGAGCAAGAAGGGGTGAATGAACACCCCTCCCTTTCTCTCACATAAACACATACACTGCATCTCTAGGTCAGAGATTCTACGAAATCTAGATGCAAGCCCTGCTCACCAGGCTAGCCTTGGAAGATAGAGGATGGGCCAGGGAACATAATTAAGTCCACTCTGGAGAGCCGCCTTCCTCCTTTCAAGAGTATGATGCTGGTGTATGAGTCACTATAACCTTGACACAATTATTTCTTCCCTACTTAATGACTTCCTTTTGACAAAAGCTACCTTTCCTTCTGAGTTTCCCAAATTGGCTCCAACTTTTAAAATTGAGCTTTTAACAGCTCTACTACTATGGGTCAAATGTGTCCCCCCAAAGTTCATGTACTAGAAATTTCATCTTCATTGTAACAGTGTTAAGAGGTTGGGAAATCCAATTAAGGTACTTGAAAGGTGAGGTCTTTAGGAGGTGATCAGTTTCTTAGGACTGTGCCCTTGTGAATGGATTGATCCATTCATGCAGTAATAGGCATGGCTCAGATGGCTTTACAAGGAAAGGAAGTGATGAGGTTAATTCTCTCTTGCTTAGCCCATTCTCACCACATAACATCCTGGTCGCCATGGGACCCTGTAGAGAGTTTCTACCCAGAAGGTGGCCCTCAGCAGATGTGTTCCCTGGACCTTGGACCTCTCAGCCTCCAAAACTATAAGAAATAAATTTCTTCTGTTTATAACTTACTCAGTTTGAGATATTCTGTTATAAGCAACAGAAACGGACTAATACAACTACCAATGCTAGTATATTCACTTCATCTCATTCTGGGCTTTAGAAGTCAGAATATTTACTAGACATAGTGTAATTATAAGTGTCTCCATTTAGTAGAGATGATTCTGGAGGAATATGTTTTCAGAGATGAAAGGCATAGCACACAAATGGTTAAAATCTAAGAGAGAATAGTTGATAAAGTATCATAGCAACTGCAGAGTATGCACAGTACTAAGAAAGGTATTAAGAATGCCATGTTTCGCCCACGATGTTCTCATCTTGGATCAGAATCCACATTCTGACCTGTTGCTTACCACTGACTTCCCTTGCTCTTTAGTATTGTAGAAAGTCTGATAATTATGTATAAAGCAGCCAAATACATCTCAATTTGAAATTTATTTAAAAAACTAAGTCAGGGCTCCTAACACTGAACTTCAAGCTCTCACAAAAATACCCTACTTCCGGGTAACGCAAAGGTAAAAGTAGATAGCAGCCTTCCCCTGAGGCTCGGTTACCCATTATCTTCTTAGTCCAACTGTAGGTGTACTTGGCACACTCCATAAGTACTCAAATATATTCTGAGTTTCACTTATTAAATTGCTACACATTTGTAATGCAACTGATCTTCACTGTGGTTTAACATATATTTGCCCCTTTAGTTTGGCTTCTGCACACCTGAAGGGTATGGCTTGGCTACATCCCTCCTATAAGAAAACCACGGAAGTATTCATCCACAAATCACACTAAATTGGACCCTCAGAACTGGAGTTAAAACATGTTCTCACTAGAAAATACGGACTAGTAAAAAAAAAAAAAAAAAAAACTAGAAAATGTGGAATGGTAAAAATACATAGTCCCATGGGAAAACACAGTTGAGCAAGTAGCAACTATTACAATTCTGGGTGCATGGATTACAGACTTCTCAACTTGTCTCCTATTTGGATGGTCCTCTTTTGTTCCCAAAGGGTTCCCTTTTTGCAAATATGCTTTTTCTTTTCAAAAGTCACTTATTTCCTAATAACCTGCTTTTAAACATGTCCTCCAATATCTTAGCTAATAATTTTTAAATCAATTTGACCATCCGTCTTAGTGTATACTTATTATTGCACTAGGTAAACAGGCTAATTTCTATTCTGACCTATTTTCAGTTAAAGTTTGGAAAGAGAATAGGGAAAGGTAAGTTAATCTTAACAAATGAAAGCCTGGACAGACTATCCCTAAGGAAAAATATTTCATTATTTAGAACTTTCTGTATATAACATATAACCCTCTTTTTCTAATTCTCCTATTATGTACATATTGGACATTTTGTCACTCAATTGTAGTGAGAATAAACATCCAGCAAGCCTAGCAGAAAAAAGAAAAAAAAAATTGTTTCCCAGTTTGGCTTATAGTTTGAGTAAGAGGCTAATGCTAATAATAACAGAAATATTAGTTAACATTTATCATGCTCTTATGTTCCAAGCACTATTTTAAGGGTTTTATTTGTACTGATTTAATCCTTACAAACTCTGAGTGATAATTAATATTACTATTCCCATTTTACAGTTAAGTGAGGTACAGAGCAATTAATAACTTGTCCTAAGTCACACAGTTAATAAATGTTAGATGTGAGATTTGAACCTGGCAATTGGTTTTCAGAGTTTATGCTTTTAACCTGATGCTATTCTGACTCTCTCAAGGTTTAGTGTTCATTGTAAAACAGGGTTTCTATCCATTTTCCATATGATTCCCTAAAATCATATATAATTTTGTAGATAAGTACATATGCATTTTTCTGAGGACACAGTCCACAGCTTTCATCAAAATCACAAAGGGGTTTGTAGCCCCCCACAAGTTCAGAACACATTATCTACTTGTTAACCTCGCTCATCCATTTTAGTGGATGCTGACTTATTGGGTATCTGCACATGAAGCATCACAGTTATATAAGTGCTTGATATATTCAGAAATTTATCATCTGGGGAAAAAAGATTACCTACAAGTAGCTCCACTTTACATACAATTTGTATTTTGAAAGATTTCTTCTAAGAAAACGGAAAACATGCTTCAGTCAACAGATACAATATAATAACTGGTAGCAACTCACAAAAGTGTACACTCACTAATAATATAACTGCAGCCCAATAATGTAACGAAATGTTAGAAAAATGTTATAAAAATGTTTTGCTAATGTTATAAAAATGTAACAATACTAGAGAATACAGTTGCCTACCTCCCCAAGCTCACCTTCTTCCCAGCAATATTCTGTTTCCTACAATCCTTTCTTCACACTCCAGTCTTTGTTACACACAGAAAACTGACCACACTTGTCCATGTTTCTGCCTACCTAGCCTCCATTAAAATTTTTGCTGGATAATTAAACTCCAGTACCAAGTCTTCCAGAAAGACTTCCCTGGCTGGATGCCACCCCTTGGTGCTTCCACAGTTACTGATGCATGTATCCTCCATAGTTTTACAGCTAGATTGAAATCATGAATTCACATGCTTTTTGCCCACTTGATTGTGAGATTAGAGTCTGCAATATTGCCTTAAACATCTCTGTACTTTATGCTCAGAACCCAGCACAGTGCTTTCTACAGAAGATGGTCAATTGCATCTTCCTTGAAATGAATGCAAACCAACCAGTGTGTGACAAATGGTTCTGGAAGAAAATGCTACAGAAGTGTAGTTTGGAATGCTAGGAGCGCACTGTCGTCTGGAGCCCAGCTCATTCCCTCGTACATGATGGGTGCTCAAAAATAGGCAGGAAGACTAGAAAGGTAGGAGCATGTACTTCTCAATTTTCAAGTTATTATTGGCAACACCCACCACCTAGTACAAGATTTCAGCAGGCTGAGGTAGAAAGTTATGAGAAAGTTGGCACTCTTGCCACTCTCATTTATGACACCCCATTTTTAATCATCTTTGGGCCTCAAATTTGCCCAGATGTCCCATTATTACTGCAATTACCACTGATTTTGACCAGGGGAAGTGTTGTGCCTTACTCTGCTCCCTCCTAACCTCCCCCATTAATCTCCATCTGCCCTCTAACCATGCTGACTTTCATCCAAACTGGTCCTGGACTAGTCCTGGTACAGGTCTGAATTAGAGGTACAAGTCTGCAATGTTTTTATTTTAATTAGGGAAAGGAAAACAGGATGAATTCTGGGAAGCAATGAGAAATGATATATAGGAAAAGCCTATAAACAAAATATACTAATTGAGAAATAAGTTTTGATTTTCATCATTACTTTTTAAAATTTTAAAAATATATTTAAGAGCACTATAAAGCATTATTTTTTCTTCCTCCCCATCTGACCCAAACTTCCATTTCAGTTTCTTAAATAGCTGATTCTAACCCTAAAATGGAAAGCACATACTATTGAGGAGAAATTATGTTACGCCCCCCTTTATTCTTGTTTATAATTTCTCTTGATTTTTAAAATCCTCTTTTCATGTTTGCGGGTGACTAGTTATCATGTAGATTAGAAATGTTCCTGCATGCCAACGCCCTGACATTTGCAGGAACCTTACAAGTCACTCCCTCTTTTCTTTCTCTTACGTATCTTCTTCTGAAAGCTATTATACAAAAGAGTGTTACATACAGTAGCTACGAAAAGACATAGCCCTTTCATATGAAATAGGACATTTGGGAAATTCAGGTCAAATTAGATACCTGGAGAAGAATTACGGCATTTTAAGAGTTGGGCAAGACTTAAGAGGATATTTACTCCAAAGCTGCTCTTTTCCATGCCAGTCAGTTTCTCCAGAATATTTTCACTCACCTTTCAGTTTGCACTACAGGACAATCAAATAGCATTTGCTAAGTACTGCACGTGCACAATATTGGGTACGCCAACCTGATTCCTGTCCTTTATCATTACATGGTCCTTTCTGTTCAGCCATATCAATGCAGATACACCACGTCCACAGCTCCTACTACCAGGTACAACATTTCTATTGAGCTCTACAAAACAAATCTTCTCTCCTTGATCTTTTTCTTTAGAGCTCAAGGTCAATGTTTTCAGCAACTTGGTTTTAAGTTTTCCACATTTCAGTTCTTCATATTTCTTAAAGGGCTGCCAGTCAGGGAAAACGATTGCTGGCAATAACCTGTGTCAGGAGCATTAGTTTATTTTCTCTTATGAAACTTTAAAGACTCTTTCCATGCAGATGGAGATTTTTAATCCAGAGGCAAAAGGAAAAATCCTATTTGTATGACTAAAAACCACTTAGAGAGGCAAATACATCCACAGCTAGCCCCTTCTTGCCCACTGCAAATACACAATGCCCCTATGCAATCAAAATCTATTTTCCAGGCAGGCAGGCAAGCAAGCAAGCAAGCAAGCTGCTAGCTAGCAAGCTCTACACAACAGAACATTTATATGTTAGTCTAGTGTCAAAACTTTGGTTGAAAATAACCTGAAATTCCTTCCATAGATTTATCCCCATGACTGCACCTGCCTCCACAGCCCTTCCATCACCATCATCTTTCCACTAACATTTGTTTTTCTGGCATAATTCCTCTGAGTTACATCTTATATTTAAGTCTGACCTAGTATCATTTCAGGATACATCAAACTTTACATACTTGTTTGACCTCCTAAACCTCTCTCTCCTCTCCATCCTTCTTTCCTTGGCCCTATTTCAGGTTTTCATCATCCCTCATCTAACCTATTGCAATAAGCCCCCCTAACTGATCTCTCCGCCTTCAATATCTCTGTTTTACAAAAACACTTTACTACTCAAAGATTTCTAAGACAGATCTAAGTTTATCCTTGTCCTTCAGCAGCTCCACATCACAAACAAAATAAATTCAATGCCTTGGCCTAGCATTTCTCAGCAAACCACAACCTGAAACTTACCTGCTGTTTTTCCTTCTTCTGCCATCTTCCCACCTATCATGCCAAAAAACTAACAATTATCAGAACCTTCATGCCATGATCTTTCCTGTCTCTGACATTTGCACATGCTCTTGTTTCTACCTGAAATTCTCTTTCCCACTTTTTTCCGTCTATTGGACTCCTGCTCATCATTGAAAGCTAAACTCAAATGTCGCACCCCATTAAAGCTGACATTCTTGGTTTTTCCAGTAGCAAGATGTATTCTACCCTGCTTTTTCACAGTACTTTTTATAAATCTATTTTAGCAATTCAAACACAGCATCATAATTCTTTCATGACTTTACACTCTACCATATAGTAATTTCTTCCAAGGGCAGTAGCTATATTCATTATCTTGTTCCCAAGGCATAAAATATGTCTGATGTGTATTATGTTCTTAATTATATGTTAAATAAGTGAAAATTATTGTGGCATCCAACACACTGCAATTGGAAGCACGTGAAAAAGAGTCCTAGAACATCTCCTATAAAGAGAAATGAGAATGAATAACTTGGGTAATATAGACAGTTTCCTAAACACAAACTATGAAACACACTGAATTCAACAAGGACTGTTATTCTTTTTAGTGATTAACACTGTTACATTTAATCTCTCCTGTGTGTTTTATGAGATAATCTCATTGGGAACAGGGACTCTAAATATCTTGTTCAGCCCAATAGTACAGATGATCCAATGTCTTTTTCTTATAGACCTGCCTGGAAAATGCTTTATCATTTACTTACCATATTTAACTCTCTCTTCCCTGAATGGTAGTTATTTTTGTGAATATCCCCTCAACTAGGTTATAAGGTACTTCAGGTGAGGAAGAGTCTAAACACCTTTCTTCCCAAAAGAGTGCCTTGTACATGGTAGGTATTCAATAAACACTTGATGAATGATTTAGAAAATATTCATTCAGGAAATAGCAAGAGATTCTGAAAGTGATAACTTCTGAAGGTTATGTTTTCTATCCTGAACTAAAAGGCTTTGCCTTGCAATACTAACTTAGTATTAAACTCTTTATGGCAAGCACACATTAGTAAGTATAGGTCAGACCATAAAGCAAAGGGTTGACAATTTAGGTATCCAGGAGCGGAACACGCCTATGTCAAAAGCCACACTGTGTATGTGAGGTTGTAATATTTTCTACCTGTGAAGCCAATGCTATAAATTACTTTACCTGGTGCTGTTAGGTTGACAGTATTTATATATTTCACATTATCTCCCCTCAAAATGGCTTATACCTGAGAGATTGTGAATGGAGTACAATAAGGGGGATTGGAATTGAGTTTTTTGAGCAAAGTTAACAGGTTAGTGTGAGAACTGAACTCTACGATCAAGGTCTCATTAGCTTAGTCAACTATTGGTAGCCCTGTCCATCTTCATCAGATACAGTTTTCTCATGTTAAGTTTCAGAAGTCAATAGCAGAGAATACATACATAAATACATAAATAAAGAAGTCTTGAAGACAAATAGACTTGAATAGAAGGTCAAAATTAAGAAGGAGTTTGGGGATATCCAGAAACACTGGCAGAGGCTAAAATAATAGGTCCCCAGAATGGCGACCACCTAGCATTTAGGACTGTGCCTGGGGAATTCTCACATTTAATTTACAGAGTGAAAAGTTTCTGAAGAGGAGCCACGGGAGACCAAACATTTTAAAGGAATTGGAAAATTAGAGGGAAATTGAGAAATCTGGGAGCAAAGGGGGCTTAAAAGTGTTTACTTAGCTCCCATCTGTACATCCACTCAGGTAGGCATTTTAGATAGAGGGGTAACAAGGCAGCTTTGATCTCTGCTCTCTTAAAGCATATAGTCTGATATCTCTGAACAGTTTAGAAGGATGAGAGCTAAGAAGGAGCTATAGTTTGGCTCCAAAGTGATCTCTAGTTTTTCTAAGGTCACTATGATCACTGGATCATTTTGGTCATTTTCTTTAAGGGGGGAGGAAGACGGAGGTGATATTCAAGTAAGAAAAGGTAATGGGGGCCTAAAATTTAAACCTATTAAGATGTTTGCACATAAAAAGTGAAAGGCAAACTAAAATGGCTTTTGGAAGTGATGCTGTTCTATCCAGGTAAGAGTATGAGTCATGTTTCAGGAGGTAAGAAGCCAGAGGAAATGAAGAGATAAGAGAGATGAACTGGACACTTCTGCAAGTCTGGGATCCCTCCTCAGATAGGGAATTGGTTGAATTTTTCAGAATTTTTTTTTAGCAGATTCACATTTGCAAGAGAAGAATTGTCTTATTGACAGTGGTTCCCAGCTAGGACTGTATATTAGAATCTCCAGGGAAGCTTTAAAATGAAAAAATAAAAGTACAAAAATTGCTGACTCTGGGAGCTCCACCAAAGATTCTGATTTAATTAGCCTGGGCTGGCAACAGCATTTAATTTAATTAATTATTTTTTTTTTTGCAGTTAGCTAGTACAGGGATCCAAACCCTTGACTTGGTGTTGTAACACTGCACTCTAACCAACTGAGCTAAATGGCCAGCCCATTGGCAGCAGCAGTTTTAAAAGCTGCCCAAGTTTATTAAGTTCAGAAAGAGTCGAGAAGTAACCACTGGGCTAGATTTTAAATGATAGAGAGGGGGGCGGGAAAGAGGGGGGAGAGAGAGAGAGAGAGAGAGATGGGGGAGGAGGAGGGGAAAATTGAGTAAGTCACCTTCTACTTTTTTTTCCCCTCAGAATTAGGCAGTGTTTTCCAAAAGTATGACATAACCACAGGTGGCTCTTGAGATGGTACTTGATTTGATCACACACAGAGATGTCTTTTTTGCATACATATACATATATGTGTAAATATGCTTGTATTTACACAGATATGTAAATACAAACGTGTAAAGATATATATTGTAAAAATATATATTTACACATACATTTGTAAATATATATTTGAATAAATATTAGAAAAATATAACTAGAATATCAAATTTGAGATTTCATTTATATTATTACTTAGAATGAGGCTAAGGTAGGTACTGAAGTTTAGAAAGTAAGTCTAAGTGAACTTAGTAAATTCTAGTACAGGTGGAACACGGATATGCATATGGCAAAAAACTTCGAAAAGAAGTAGGCAAACAACTGGAGCTTGGGGAACACAGAACTAACATAGTGCAGAACCAACGAAAACTTTCTTCCCAGATCTTACTGTGCTAAACAAACATGTCTCCCACGGCAATGCGGCCAGCCCAATGCCATCTTCTCTGCCCTTCTCATATGGATGCCCAGCCTCATCAGAAACATTAAGATGCTTTTTCATTGGGCTCAAACTCAAACCAGCCTCCTCTAGCCTCTCAGTCACCATGTGATTACTGATGTCATAGCCTGTAACTCATTTGTGTCTCCTCTTTCAGATTCAAATCTGAGCTAAACTTAGGGTCGCTTGGCCACCTTAGCATAATAGGGCAGAAAACCAATGCTCACACGGCGTTCCAGCCCCAAAAGCACAAAAATGAAACCCAAGCAACCCAAATCCAGGTTATGGAAACTCAAAGGAGCGAGGGAAGAGATGAAAGCCCCAAACTAAGCAAACAAAACCAGCCTGCAGGAAAGGCACAACTCGCTAACATTTCGCTCTTTATTTGACATTCTCAGGGCATGATGCAACCTCGGGTTGCCCAATTTATATTTGCAAATTTTCCCCTTGTCCACCACGAGCTTCGGAAGCTGCCAACTCCATAAAATTCCTTTTAAAAAGTTCAAGTATCTAGCCTAAGAAGGTTGAACGACAGGTCAGGTGACCCTACCTTTACTTGGGTCCAACAAAAGAAGGTTTGGAGTTGTGCAGGTAGACTAGGGAGAGCGTGCGAAGACAGGCAGAGAAAAACGTGACAGCGACGTTTCCACCTTTCCCCTACCGTTCTTACACCCATTGGTTAGAATCTGCCAAAGGCACTATACATACCTCACCTTTCCCCTGCCCTGCCTCCTGAGCCCTGCTCCTCTCCCCAATCCAAAGGGCACTAATGATGGCAAGGGTGACGGGAGTGGGAAACATGCCCAGGTCTTCCACCCTCTTCCTCTTCCTGCTGCCTCCCGCCCCCGCTTTCCGCATGGTGGCAGCCTCCTGGTCACCCAGTCCTCGGCGACACCTTTACACCACCCAACAAGATGGCAGGTTAGCAACAGGCGAGGCCCGGAGCGCCGGCTCTTGCTCCAGCCGAGCGCGGCCCCCGGCCAAGCCCTGAGTCTCGGACGGCTCCTCCAGTACCCAAACACCCCTCTTCCCGCAGAGTCCCCGGTCCCCCGCCCTGCCGGGCCACCTGCTCGTTCTCTCGGGGCCATTTCCGTCGCCGGCGAGGGAGCAGGTGCCAGCGTAACAGGTGCCAGGCGAAAGGGCCCGGGCGGCCGCGCGGGGCACGGAGGGGACTGCGGGAAGGGGCGCAGGAAAAGGCCACGTCGGAGGGAAGGAGGCTGGGGGCGGACGCAGAGGGAGACCCCCGGGGTGAGGATGCCGCTGACGGTCCTCGCTTCCAAGGCTGCCCCACTTACGATCTCCAGGCAGACGAAGGCGCCGGAGTAGGTCCGCAGGATGTCGGGGCCGGCGGGCAGGGTGA
>NW_007728016.1:243100-251835 GCF_000696425.1 Galeopterus variegatus | reverse complement strand
GGCCACGCGGCCCTGCGCCGGCGAGGCCCCGCCCCGTCACGTGGCCCAGGGGAGCGCGCCTCCGCCCTGGCGCCCGCGCCGGCGACGTAGTGCACAGGTGCGGCCGCGCCCGCTCCTCTCCGGAGCCTGTCAACGCCCGGCCCCGCAGCCCTGCTGTGTCCTGAGCTTCCGCCACTCCTCTTAGTTTCCACCTGTTCTCACCTGTCTCTCCCCAGCGCTCACAGCCCGCCCTCGCTCACTCTCCTCAACTGACAGGAAGACAGGTCTTGACTGTGACTCAGAAGGTAAAAACAGTCACACCTAAAAAGTGAGGTTCGTATTAAATGGGACTCTTAGAGGGATTCTTCAAATGCCACTCGAGCGGTGTCGGGCGTTGGAGTCGGTGGCTCAGCTCCAGCACCGAAAGGCGCTGCTGGTTCCCGGGCAGGTCACCGTAACCGACTGCTTTGCGAGCCCGCGGTGTCCCCTTCTGTGAAGTGGGGATGAGGGTCTCTACCTCGGATGGATGTGCGGATTCGATGATGTCACGGGGGGAGAGTTTAGCGCGTAGTCAGCGCTCCTTAAATGGCAGCTGACAGAATGACAGCTATGTTTCTAGTTCTCACATGAGCATTTACCACTGCTGGATGGACACACGATGTTGCATAGGTTATATTTTCCACATGGAACTTTAGTTCTTGATATCAACTGTCTGAAACTTACTCATTGCTATTGCCTTTTAAATTACTTACGAGGATTTTAAAAAATAGATTCTATGTATGGTTTGGATCCTCTGTCCTATCTATCCTAAGGTGTCCCCATTTTAACCTTAGTTTTAATTTCAGCATTTTTTAAGTGAAATAAAGGAGATAAGATTAATTTCTCAAAGATCACCTGAAGATGAGCAAAACTACACGTATCAGCATACACACGTAGACCAGGTGGGAGAAAATATTAACTAACATCATCAGACATTCTTCAGATTGAATCCTGATCTTGTCTATCAGGGTTAGCCTTTGAAAAACTGTGTTTAGCTCTATACACTGATGAGAAGGTATTAGTTACTCTACCTCTTTATTGTTTTAATAAGCGAAACTCATAGGTGTGGTAGTGGCATTATGGTAAAAGCCACAAAACAGGTGTGGGTGAAACCTTTGGTATGTACTTCCTATCATCTCTACCTCTTAGTCATCACCGTCTGGCATTTAATGTGTGGCATGGAAATTTAAAGTTTTCCACCTTGATTGTTTGATCACTGAACCCTTTCTGTGTTTAGACCCTGATTGGCAGGGAATGATCTGTTTTATTTTATCTTATTTTTCACCTGAGACTTCTCAATAAGCACTTAAAGAATGTTCAAAGGGAAGACCACTTCAAAGAATTAATTGTGGAAATGCTCGGCAACTATGGTGTGCCCAAAATATTCTAGTGAATAAACTTAAAATGACCTTGGAGTTTCCAGAAGGGCTAATGTCTTGGAAGAGCCTCAAGTGGGTTTATTTTAAAAATTGCCACCAAGGAGAAAATTTTCACTGTGTCCTTTCCAGCACCCTTTTCACTCTATTGTGGATCCGCAGTCATTCCTGCTTTGCCTCTCCTACCTGTTTCTACAATGATCAATAGAATGAAAATGATTGTCATTGAGCCCTCTTCTATTTGTAACATATTATTTGATTGAAAATGAACCCTTTCCTAGAATGGTTTTCCCGTCTCATTATTACTACCTAAACCTGTTTCCTCTTGATAATACCAGTTTCCTTCTGGAATCCAAGGAAGAAAAAGCATTCATTTCCATCCCCACCTCAACCCTCTGTCTCTTCCTTCACAAAATTGACCATGAGCTCTTAACAGTTTCACCTTTCTGCTCTTTCCGCATGCTGTTTCTGTGATTTGCCAACCTCCAGCATGACTAACCTTGCTCATAGATTTCCTTTGGACCCCATTTATTGGAATGTCAGTGTTGATCTTTAAACTTTCAAACAATCTTGTCTCACAACCAATTGCTACCTCCAATGAGGTGAAACACATCTGGACCCATATTACCACTTGGAATTTTGCTTCTGCCTTTCCCATGAATGCTGACATTGTTGACATTCTTTCCGATGACTGTCTCCTATTCATCTCCCTCTCCTTTATTCCCAAGGCGTTGGCCTCCAGCCATTCGCCTCCTTCTTATTCTGTCATTGGCCCCATTCTAGATTTTCCAGCTTCCCTATCTGTCCTGGCTTATGGGAAGGCATTTTAGTGGCGCTCGTATTAATTAGTCCCACATATTGTTTCCCATCTTGTACTTTACTATAAACTTACCTGCACTGCTCCATATTCTTCATCTTGGGTTCTACCAGCCATCTACATCTGCACTCTTTGATTGTATTGGTTCCACTACTAATTCATGTTATCTAACCTTGGCTGGGCCTTAAAGATTCCCAGTTGTCTTTTTCCTCTAAGCTCCCCATTTCTTTCTGTTACTATTCCATAGGTTCTTTCACTTTTCCAGTCTTTGTGGCTGGCACAAGTGAAAAATATGTTCAATGAATGAAAACAAGACTGTTCCAACCATCTCTATTTTCTCTTACTTTACAAGAAGTTTTGGAACATCTAACCAGTAATACCTGTTTCATTGAAAACATGGCCATCAATCCAGCTATCCAAGACAAACTCCTCGGTGTTTCCCTTGCACCTCTTTCTCATGGCACATATTTAATTAGTTACCAGGTTCTGGTAGTTCTGCCATTTTATTCTCTTGGGTATAGCCACTCCTCTCCATTTCTGCTGTTCTCACCTTATCACAGAAGATTATCTCTTCTCATAATGAATATGCTAACAATCTTCTTTGCCTCCTCTGTGTTCTTTACATTGTCATCAGAATGACTTCTAAATGAAGAATTAATCATAGTCACTCCTGTACTTACAATCCCTCTAGGATTTCCTACTTTCCAAAGGATCAGTTCCAAACACCCTGGAATACAGTCAAGGTATTTCTTGGTGTGTCTTCTGATAAGCTCTCCCACCCCACCAGCCCTATTGATCCACCTCTATTCCCAATAACTCTCTCTGTTCCAACCTTTACATTCTCCTCCCTTTCCTCCACATCCTTTCTTCTTACCGTTCCCATACTCCCAAACTATTTCCTGTTTAATTTTGGGGGATCATAAGTACAGTTCTTTCTGGCAGTCTTTCTCTGCTCACTCAAGATTGTGTAGGGCCCCCTTCCACCCAGCGTATTTCCATAACCTTCTGTGCTTATACTACACAGAACATTTACCTCACTGAATTGAAATTGTACTTTCACTTGTCTCATATCCCTTAGCTAGTGTTGTGTAACAGTATATTAAATTAAAAACCAGTGGAGGCACCAAAAAATGGTAGATATCAGACACCAAACCAATGTGATCTGTGAATCCAACCACCAGAGGTTTTAAAGTGGACTAATTGAAAACTCATTAGATAATCTGTAAGCTCCTCACTTCTATCAAGAATATGAAAAGCTCAGGAATGAGAGGATTTGGAAGGAGGATTGTTTTGGTTTTTTTTGGTGGAGGGGAGGCTGTGCTGGGAATCGCACTTCATTCTCTCCCTCCATCCTCCTCCTTCATTGCAGGAAGTAGCTGAGCTTTATTCAAATTACATAACAGGAGCTCAAGTCATATCATCTGACCAAATGAACTCTGCGTGTAAATTTGTCTGTTTTGTTGCTATTACTTTCCTCCTTTTTTCCTGTTTTATAAGAAGTATTTCTCTTTATACGCAAAGTTGGGCTCTACCTTAGTTTTTTTTATTATTTCCCCTTTGTACTTTTCTAGTAGATTAAATTATGTCTCCCCCAAATTCCTTGAAGCTTGAATTGTGTCCCCCAAGTTTTATGCATTAGAAACTTAGCCCCCACTGTAACTGTTAAGAGGGTAGAAAATCCTATTACGGTAATTGAAAGGTGAGGCCTTGAAGAGGTGATTGGATTGTAGGACCATGCAGTAGTGAATGTATTAAAAATGGTGGTCAGCGGTGTGGTTCTGAGAGCTTTAGAAGAAGAGGAGAGTCTGTCTTTTTCTCTCTGCTGTCTCTGCTTCGACCATCTTGCAGTGTGAGACCTCATCAGAGTTGTGAACCAGAAGGTTTGGTGTAAGAAATTTCTAAGCAGCAAAGCATTAAGGAAGCTTCCTGGCTACTTGCAACAGCCTATGCTGAGATATGGTGGCAAAGGCACGACATAAAGCCAGAATTTAAAAGGTAAGCAGAATGTAAAGATTTGGAAATTGTACAGCCTGGACAAGTGGTAGAGAAGAAGAGAGTATTTTCAGAAGAAAAATTCAATGATGCTAAAAAGATTAACACAAAACAGACTTATATAGAAAATTGGTACCATAGAAGTGGGGTGTTGCTTGTAACAAATACTTGAAAACGTGGAACCAGCTTTGGAACTGAGTGTTGAGGAGAGGCTGGAGGAATTTGGAGGCACAGGCTAGAAAAAGCCTAGGTGCTAGTGAAAGTTTAGAAAATAAGAAAACCAAGGAAAGTTTTAGAGATTGGTTAAATGGTGGTGACCAGAATGCTTATGGAAATATGGACTGTAAAGACCATTCTGAGGAGGTCTCAGATAGAAATAAGAAGGAGTTTTGTTTTGGAAACTTGGGCAAAGATCACGCTTGCTGTGAACTGGCAAAGAGTGTGGGTGCATTGTGCCCATGCCCTAGGACTTTGTGGAAGTTGGAACTTAGGAGTTGTGAACCAGAACAACCTTCTGTGAGAAACTAACTCATTAATTTTTCCTTCTCTCTCTTCAGTTTTCCATTTCCACTTTACACTCAGTGTTTCTCCCTCTGTGAACATGTACACATTTCCCTTATAATCAAACACAGCAACACCTGTTTTCTGCCCAAAATAGAATAAGAAACACTGGGTTTACCTTCTTTTCTTGCACGAAACAACTGAAATCTCAGAGAAATTATGGGAAACAATAGTTTTCAGACATTGAGCATCAGGCTCTGCAACAATGCACACCAGACAGTAAGACCTTGGAGATGGGAAAGAAACAATGTGAGCCCTATGATTTTCGCAGCTTGGAGAGAGCTTCCAGAGCACAGGGAGGAGAGATGCTGATGGAGGTAAGCAGTCACCATGAGTTGTGGTGGTGAAGCTGGGAATTTGAGGGGGTCAAGGGAACTACAGTGCATAGAGTACTAGAGAGGAAAGATAGATATTGGGAGGTCAGCAAAGGGTCCCCCTTAAATCTTCAGCTGAGTGCTGCTCAATACATGAAAGTAAGTAACTTACTCAAAGCCAGGGAAGAAACATTCCTAAGGAGCAGGCGAAAAATCATGGGAGTTTATACAGGACCAGGAATAGTTTATGTTTCCACCATCTAGAGTGGCAAATCTCCTAATTAATGGAGCATTTGACAGAGTATTCAGAATGGTATTGCCTCAGTACTGGCACACAGTCAGCCTTTCACAAATGGCTGCTCTGATCCTGCCTTACAGAGCTTTATGAAAAGTATCAGAAGGTTCAGTAATTCAACTGAATCACAGAGCAATGCCCAAGAATATTATGGGAATACAAAAATGTGCAGCAACCAACAAGATAAGGTCCACAATGTCTGGGATCCAATGAATATTACCAGCCATATAAAGAAGCAGGAAATATCTTACATAATGAGGATATAATCTTTAACTATAAACAGACCCAGAAATCCCACAAATGATTGTGTTAGTAGAAAGAATATTAAGACAGTTATTATAAATGTATTTCATATGCTAAAATAAATACAGTAAAGGTTGAACACATCATTCAGAAACCTAGAAGATAAAAGAAAGAAAACAAATTGAACTTCTAGATGTGGAGACTACAATGTCTGAGATGAAAGATTCTCTGCAGAGGATTAACAGCAAGTTAAACACTTCAGAAGAAAAGATTAGTTAACTTGAAAATATAGGAATGGAAACTATTTAAAAAAAACAGAAAAAATGAAAAAAGAATGAAGAGAGCATTAGTGAGCAGTGGGCTAACTTCAAGTGTTTTAATATATTTGTAATTAGAGTCTCAGAAGAAAAGGGAGAGAAAGACAGGAATAATATTAAAGAAATAATGGTTGATTTTTTTTTTTTTTTTGTAAATTATACCCACAGATCTAATAAACTCAATGAACCCTAGGAATTGGAAACATAAAGAAATCTAAGCCAAGGCACACCATAATCAAATTGCTTTAAAGCAATGATAAAGAGAAAACGTTTAAAGTAACCAGCAAAAAGACACATTACATATAGAGCAACAAAGATAAGAATAGGGGCAAACTTCTCATAGGAAATAATTTAGGCAAGAAGAGAGTAGAACAACATCTTTCAGTTACTAAAGGAAGAAAATAAACGCTCTCAATCTAAAGTTTTATACACAGAAAACATATCTTTCAAAAATGAAGGTGAAAAATAGAATTTTTTAGATATGGAAAAGCTGGAAAAAATTGATGGTAGCAGGAAATGCACTGCAGGAATTAGTAAAGGAAGTCTTTCGGGCAGAAGGAAATTGATGCTGGTTGGAGTTATAAGGCTGTGCTCTAAGCAACTGAGCTAATCAGCCAGCCCATTGCCAGTGGAAATCTGCATCAACACAAAGAAAGAAAATGGCCAGAAAGGGTAAGTATGTTGGTAAATACAAGATACTTTAAAATTCTTTTTTAAAAATTAAAACAAAAATCATTGTGCAAAAATTATAACAATGTATTTTAAGATTTATAATGTATGTAAAAATAAAATGTATGACTACAATAGTATAAAGGTCTTGAGAGTGAAATGCCACATAGAGTTTTCCAAAGTTCTTATACTCCACTTGGAGTGGTATAATAGTACGTGAAGTTAGATTATGAAAAATTAAAGATGTATAGTATAAACCTACAGAAATCACAAAAAAAGAAAGAGTCACAGCAAATAAGCCAACAAAGGAGTATAGGGGAATCACAAAAGATACACAATTAACCAAAAGAAGTCATTAAAAAGGAAAAAAGGGAGGCCGAGCCCGTGGCGCACTCGGGAGAATGCGGCGCTGGGAGCGCAGCAGCGCTCCCGCCGCGGGTTTGGATCCTATATAGGGATGGCCAGTGCGCTCACAGTGCTCACTGGCTGAGTGCGGTGCAGCCGGTCTCAAAAAGGACAAAAAAAAAAAAAAAAGGAAAAAAGGGGAACAAAGAATATATGGAACAAACAGAAAACAAATAGAAAGAGGGTAGAATTAAATCCAATAATCATGTTCAATGTAAATTCCCTGAAATCCTCAATTCAAAGGCAGGGACTATCAGGTTTGATAAAAAGCAAGACCCAACTATATACTATCACCTATGAAAAATCTTACTTTAAATATAAAGGCACAAATATATTAGAAGTAAAAGGATGTAAATAGGTATAGCACGAGAAGAATAACAGTTTTAAAATAAATGGTACAAAAATAATAAAATGCAAGGAGAAATACAGAAATCCACAATTGGAATCAGAGATCTCTTTACTCCTCTCTCAATAATTGATAAAGGAAGTAAACAGAAAGTCAGTGGCAATACAGAAGACTTGATCAACACCATTTAACAACTCCCTGTCTTCAATCTGGCTCCCCAGAGGAAGCCCCTGAGATATGGATTCATATGTGAGTGATGCATTAATGAAGTACTCTTAGGGGAGCCTGGGAAAGTAGTAAACAAAGCAGGACAAGGGAGGAGAGGAAGCCAGGCAAAGGTATGGTCTCAGGCAAAAGTCAACCTGATCCTGCAGAAAAACAGGAATGTAAGTTATAGTTCAACGTTGTGCAATGCAGGCAAAGCTTTCCTACCTCTTCACCTAACTGTCACTGAGAAAGTCTAAAGAGGAAAGAGAGGAGGGAGCATAAACTCCAAACTCCTCCAGCTCTCTGTGCATGCAGGCAATGCGCCTTTTTTTAACTCAAGGTTGTCTTTCAAAAAATGAGCCACACGTGCCGATGATGAAACCCACACCAAAGTGGGAACAAGGGCACACAGAAATGGTGTAAAGGGATTCGAAGGGACTTGGAAGAGCAATGACATCATCTGCTTCACTCTCTAATCTACATCCCTAACTGGTTTTTCTCTCAAGCTTTAGACCTCCACTTCCAGTTGTCTGCTGGAATGCAATGCACTTTAAGCTCAACATGTCCGATAAGAAACTTTATCCCTCTCTATTAAACTTTACTTTTCTCCTGGGTTTCTTCCTTCTGTTTTTGCTATTACCATACTTCCAGTTACCCAGTCTTTAATATCACTTCAAAAATGAAAACATCTTTCTTCTGTTGTACTTTCTATAAGCAGTCAGTTTGCAAATCTTTGCAATCCCACCTCTTTGATATCTCATATATCTCTGATGTCCCATTCATTCATTTCCATCACTTAGAAAAATTTGCTAGTACTTCTCATTTGTTTCAAATACCTGATTTTTGTTATGTTTAGTTTTTCTGTCCTCTGGTAAATTTTAGATAGTTCTGTCAAACTGACTTTATCAAAGCACAGCCTAGACGTGTCATTTTCCTTCCTAATAGCTTTTGATGGCTGTCCAATGCATCCTAAGTAACTGGCAAACTGAACAACTTACCAAACCTCATAACTCTACACATTCCAACCTCTGTGTCCCAGTTCATGCCTCCATTTGTCCTGACTCACATGAACAATCCCTCCTTCAGTCTTTGAATATTCAATTTTGATCAATGCTTTGAGATCCTGCCAGAAAGCCACCTTTTTTTTTTTTTTTTTTTTTTTTTTTTTTTTTTTT
>NW_007728016.1:220928-242932 GCF_000696425.1 Galeopterus variegatus | reverse complement strand
TCAATGCTTTGAGATCCTGCCAGAAAGCCACCTTTTTTTTTTTTTTTTTTTTTTTTTTTTTTTTTGCGACTGGTAAGGGGATCGTAACCCCTGGCTTGGTGTTGCCTGCACTGCGCTCAGCCAGTGAGCACACCAGCCGTCCTTATATAGGATCTGAACCTGCGGCCTTGGCGCTCCCAGCGCGCGTGCCGCTGTGCTCCCAGTGCCGCACTCTCCCGGGTGAGCCACGGGTTCGGCCCGAAAGCCACCTCTTTCACAATGCCCTCTGTTCTTCTCCCTTTTGACCTTTCTATTGTTACATAATAGAAAGTATAATGTAATGATCATTCATTAGTTCATACACACACACATACATACTCACACACACACATCTATATGCATATAAATATGTGTATATATATACACAAACTCATATATATGTACACATGCATTAATTCATTATAAACATCTCTTGCCTATTGATCATTTAAGCACAGTGCTTTGCACATATTAATTCATTTTTTTCAGCAAATTTATTCTGTATCTATTATGTGACAAGTCTGTCCAGGCACTAGAGATATGGGTGGTGCATAAAATAGACAGAGGCCTAGTCTTCATCAAGCTGATAGTTCAGCTGGGGAAGCAGTCATCAGTAAAATAAGTATTTTTTTAAAATTGTGGTGAGTGTTGTAAAGGGAAAGAATGTTTTTTATCAGTCAGGGTTCTAAGTTGCAAGCGACATAACATGAATCTGGATGATTTAAACAGAAATATAATTTATTGAAAAGACATGTTGTAGTTTACAGACTTAGCAGGAAGGTTGAGAAACTAAATTCAGAAAGTGGGCAAGAATAAACACAGATGCATAGCCAAAGTCATGCCCAAAACTAAGCTACAAAACTCATCTAGTGAGGACACTGTTTGCTACTCCACTCGTCACCAGAATCTATGACTTGCGGTCCTTGCATTGTCAGAACTGGATCAAAGATTCTACCATCAACACCAATGCCCTTGCTACCTCAGTGATCCCACAAAAAAACTGGATGTAACTGTTGTAACCACCTTGAGAATCAATCCTCTTGTGCCCATGCTTCTATGAGCCACTCACTAGCTTCTCATTTAAAGCTGGAAGCAGTTGCATCTAAGGAGCTAAAACCAGCTCATGCATCTGTGGTCTAGCTGAAAGGAAAGCTGGGAGCATGGGTATCTACTTTCAGAGTTCCGTAATGAGAGGTGGGCTCTATTTGCCACCATAACTTGTACTTTAAAAAACTGAGCAAATAAAGATTTGGTCCATATGCTGGGCAGCCCAAAAAAAAAAAAAAAAAAAAAACCTCAACAAATGTTCTTTTTATATGGAGAGTTATATGAGTGAATAACAGAAAATCCTCACTTAATGTGGGAAGGTGGAAAACTTTGATGAGTAAGTGGCTTAATTGTAGAACTGAAAGATGAATAAAAGCTAGTTTGATTGAAGGGTGGAGGAGGAAGGGGGTGTTATAAACAAAGGTAAAAGCATATGTGAAGGCCCTTATTCAAAAAGAAGCTTGGTAGTGAGAAACGGAGTGAAATCCATGTACTTTGAGATGAAGAAAGTCAAGAAGATTTGGTCTTCCAGAGCCTTACAGTTCATGCTTAAGATTATAGAATTTATCCTAAGAACTCTATAAGAACAGTGTGAACTATAGTAGGGGAGTAAACTTATGAGGCACACACTTTAGAGGTAACTCAGGTGCTATGTGCAGAATAAATTGGCACTCAGATGTTGAAACCATCCAACAACAATTGGGAAAACAGTATAGTGAGGGGCTAAATATACAAACTTTGGAGGGAACAGACTTGCTTAGCTTGAACAAATCATTTAACCTCCCTGAGGCTCATTTCTTATCTGTAAAATGGAGGTTATTTTCCTGTCTTTATCCACCTTCGAGGCAGAATGAAATAGTTGTGATTTTAATTGTAGGATACTTTCACATATGATGTTGTAATAAATACTTAGTGAATGCTCAATTATTTTGCCAAGCATGGTGGAGGGTAAAAAAATTATTAAACTTGTGGGAAAATATTCTAATTTCACATTTCACAGAATGTTACTTATTCTAATGGGCTCCTGGCCTTTATATTTTAACCACACTTCTGTAGGAAGGCAGTGTTATTCTGCAGATTGACTGATAGCTGTAGAGGACTTATCCCAGTACCTACCACATAGCAAGCACCTAATAAGTGCTAAACATCATTAGTAATAATGCATGCATCATAGAAATTATTACTGAAATATATATAATGTTGGCTCTTCATTTTGGTGATTGTTTAAATTTACCTTATAGAAAATGACTTTAGAATCCATAAAATAAAGAAATGTGTTTGTGTCTATGAAGGCAAGAGAGAACAGATGTTACCTTTAGTTTTACAGAAGAAAACACATTTCAGATGTCCAGTTTTACGCTGAGCACTTTGTCACAGTAAAAGAGAGAAATAAACCTCTTCCTAAGGAATTCGTATTATTGATGTTCTTCAAACCTTAGACATAATCAAATTTAACCTTACTAAAAAATTATTCGAGGGTAGATATAGCCTATTAATCTAATTTTCCTCTAATTCTATCAGATATGAAGTCAAAGCCCTTGGAAAGATTATAGCAGAGGTCAGTAGCCTGTGGGGTTTCCTTTTTAAAAGACTATTTTCTTTTAGAGCAGTTTTAGTTTTACAGCAAAACTGAGTAAAAGGCACAGAGATTTCTCATATACCCCATGGCCCCACATATGCATAGCCTCCCCCGTTATCAACATCCCTCATCAAAGTGATGGGTTTATGACAAATGAACTTGCATTCGCACATCATTATCACCCAAAGTCCGCAGTCTACAAGAAGGTTTACTTGTGGTATTGCACATTCTATGTGTTTGGACAAATGTATAATGACATTTATTTATCATTATGCTGTCATACAGAGTAGTTTCACTCCCCTCAAAGTCCTCTGTGTTCTGCCTACTCACCCTTCTTCTCTCCAGCTCGTAGCAACTGATCTTTATATTGTCTCCACAGTTTTGCCTTTTCCAGAATGTCATATAGTTGAAATTATACAATATGTATCCTTTTTAAGATTGGCTTCTTTCACTTAGTAGTATGCATTTGTTTCCTTCATGACTTTTTAAGTTTTCATATCTCATTTCTTTTTAGTACTGAATAATATTCTATTGTCTAGCTTGTGATTTTGCAAACAGATGTCTAAAAATATACAGGTTTTAAAATAGGAAGAATAATTTGTCAAATACTTAAAATGACAAATATATTGCACATGTCATTCTACCTATTACTCCCATATTCATGACAGACTTCAGTAATCAATTATCATACTCCTTTGCTTGGAGCAGTTGGCACTTGGGAACAAAGTCTGTTATCCTTGTCTTAGGTGTTCATACAAGAGATTTTAAGTTGTCAAGAACTGTTCTTCTGTTAGGGGCATGAGGAATTCTATAAGACAGTGGTCAAGGCAAGACCTATTTTCTTAAAAAAAAGAAAACTCCTTGGACTGTCCATTTAATAGACACTGATTAATCTATGTTGACTAATTCATCTATTACATTCCAAGAATCTCTTGGGGAATCTAGGTAATATGCCAAGGAGAAATAAGGATAAACTTGTCTAAGAATGATTCTGGGCAAACTGGTCACCTAGAAAAGGAGCTGGCCTTTTGCAAACTCCATAGTAGCTGGCTATGTCCCAGCTCTTAGGATGATCAATCCTAGTTGAATGCAAGGCTTGGGTTCCAAACCTTAATCATGCCAGGGGAAAGAGTGATGTGTCCCCAACAATAAATCTTGATGTTGCAACTCCTATTGCTAGTTCGATGTATAATATAACTGAAACTACAAGGCTTAGTTAGACCCCAGCACCCAGGGCAGAGACTACTACTTCCAATCACCCATGAATACTTAACTGCCAGGATACAGATGGAGCCAAATTTCTGCCACATTACAGCAGGGAATCACATCAGGGGAGGGGACAATGTGTCTCTAATCATGCATCTTAAAACCTCATAGCTCAAGGTTTAGGGTCATCTGAGTCTTATGCCTGGTCATGCTACAATGCATGAGCAACTGGCAACTTACAGATCTGCTACTAATTGTATTTCCAGTAGTTGTTACAAATGAATGCTATTTTAGCCAAGGGGTGGTGTGTGTGTGTGTGTGTGTGTGTGTGTGTGTGTGTGTGTGTGTGTGTGTACATTCATCCTAGTATTCAGGAATGTTAATCATACCTCAGTGTAAATTGTTTTAATCTAGTTTCTTTCCTTTTTTAATGTAGATCAAGTAATGAAGGTTGAAGAGTTTTGAATAGAGGCAGAATTTCAGAAAAATAGGGTTTTGTTTGAAGTGATGTATGTAAATATGGAAATCAGTATCCCTGTTTTAAAATGCTTCTTCCCTGTCTATGCGTGATACCCACCTGATAAAATCTTCTGACCCTCTTGGGTGAATAATTTTTCTATGGTTTCACTACCTATTTACTACTTTATACTTTCCTGATTTAGTTGGCTTTCTAAATTCTCATTTCAATAACTCCTAGCCAGAGTCTTGATTTGTGTCTGTCCAACTTAACCCATTGAGACCACATCTGTTTGGTTCCTTCTGAAAACTCACATCTTATCACTTTCCTCTGCTTCAACAGCAACCAGAGATCAAGTGCCACCTTCCAGATGTAGGATCCACACACCGTGGTTCAGTTCTCCATAATAATATCCATCCAGTGATGTGCTGATGTTTAACAAACATCTCAGGTAGAGAGGAGCTGTAATTTGTAGCACATGCTGATTTCTGTGGTATAAATATTTCTACCATTGTCAATTTCATGCTACGATGTGAAGCCACTGAAAGTGGAGTTATGAAGAGGTGTGCAGTAGTACATAGTATATTCACACTACAGATACAATAGATGTGGATAACCTTGAGAGCACAGATAATAAAAATATAATAAAATAATTAAAAATTGTTTGATTTATTTATTTTTCCACGGCTGGCTGGTATAGGGACCCAAACCCTTGACCTTGGTGTTATAACACCATGCTGTAACCAACTGAGCTAACTGGCCAGCCTCCTTAAAAATTGTTGTTTGGATATTTATTATATTTATTTCTAATATTATTTATGTACTTGTAGTTTATATAATTTAAATGTTAATAACTGCTATATTTGTGTAATGTGAAGCCTGTAAGTTACTTAAAAATTGACATCTGGCTCTCATGAGCTGGTACAGGCTGTCCCCTGCACGCCGCTGCTCCCATCCCACCATTTGTCTGGGAGGAAGCAAGAGAAGAGGGTGGATCAAAGGAAGACTAGGCCCAGAAGAAGAGTATTTATGGATTTCCCCCCAGACTGAAATTTTCTTGAAGATACATCTGATAACACTACCCATACCCCAACACACACACATAAACACACACACACACACAATTATGCACACATAGGAATCACAGGTAGAAAGAGTCACATTTTGGTATCCCTGTATTGAAACCCCCAGTTCTACTTTCCTCCAGTTGCTCAGGGACAGTGGTCCCTGTCCACTGAGGTACTAGTGGCTTTTGGAGTGGAGTAGACTGTGAAAATAAGCTTTATATATCATTCTCAAGTCCCACCACAAACTGGAGCTGTGCAGGCTTGGTTGATATTTTAATTCCATGAACGAATTTTATTACTGATTACCTGAAAGAAACTTGTTATAACTTCACATTTTTAAAACAAATTTATATTAAAATGTATTTTCCCCAAATCAATATTAAAATGCGTCATAATGATTCTCCTATGACTTTCTTTTATTTTCAGATACTCTCCTCTCTACTGCTCATCTGAGCATCACCTTAAGAAATAAAAAAAATTATATTAAAAGAGGCTAGGATTGCTAGAATACTAACTTTAAACCATAACAATAAAGAAATGTATTTATCTCCCTTGTGTAAACATTCCCTGCAGCCTTCATACATATTGTCTGTAGCTATCTTTGAGATTTTCCAAACTGGCTTACAGTCAGTATAATCATTAGAAAGTAGTCTTCTTTTTAATTAAATATATTTCAGTACAATAATTGGTCTGCTGTGTACTCATTAAGTGGAATTATCTATCATTTTCTCCTAAACATTGCATTTGTTTCACAGCCTTAAACTGTCTCAGGGCTCCTCCTATGCTGCTGAGTACTCATTAACCTTCTCTATTCAAATGTATCCTCATTTGAACATTAATGAGCTCAGTCCTTTTCTTTTTCTTTTTTTCTTTTTTTTTTTTTTGAGTAACCCATATTATCCAAAAAACCATTTCCATCCATTCATTTTGTTTATATGACAATTTAGCTCCAATATTTTATAGAAACTGGTTTTTCAACTCTTGTCCATAATGGATATAGAAATTCTTGTATACAGTTGAGAATATGTGTGTATTTATATTGTCAATTGCACACAGTTGGTATTTTGGTATCCACTAGTGACAATAGTTGAAAAATCAGTTTCTATGAAATTTTGTAGCTAAATTTTATATATAGGGTAAATATTTATTTCTATATCTATACCTAATTAGTTATATACTTTATATGATTTATAATACTTAAAGTGCATGCTATATGTTATATATGACATATACTAGATCTGCACAATATATATTATATTTCTGTATATACTGTTACATAATACCTCTCATATACATATAATATATACACTATCATAGCAATATGCTATGCTATGCTAGTTCACCCAGTTATTAAATCAGACTTGCTGGGTTCGAATCCTAGTTCTGATACTTATCAGGCATGTGACTTTGGGCAAGTCAATTTACCTCTTTGTGCTGCAGTTTCTTTTCCTGTGAAATAGGAATAATAATACCACCTTCTTCTTAAAGTCATAGTGAGGATTAGTTAACATTTAATCAGAGAAATGGAAACCTCATGAATGTTATCAAATGAAGAATGCATTGTGGGAATTAACCTTATACAACTGTGGGGAAGTAAAGTTCTGAAAAAGATAACAAAAAAGTTGTTAACCAGCCCTTGCATGGGTGAATAAGTAATAGGTTTCCAGAATATTGGTACATCCAGCTACTGTAGAAGTCTGTAGAAGGTGACTGGATCCTTGTGGCTGCTGCCTCTGTAAAGCACCTTGAGATGGGCCTTGGGTAGTATACTAGACAAGCTACAGTATGCTCTGTTAAATTTGAATTTTGGATAAATAATAAATGATCTTTTGGTATAAGTATGTTCCAAATGTTGCATGGGATATACTTATGCTTTTTAAAAAATTGCAGCTTATCTGAAAGTCACATTTAGCTGTGTGTCCTTGTATTTTTATTTGCTAAATCTGACAGCCCTATCTTGTGGCCACTTTTGGTGAGCAGAGCCAGACAGTTTCTGGGACAGAAAACCAGGCATGTGGCAGGGAAAATCAAGAATAGACTGGAACCCACCAGCACCTCTTCCTTTGTCCTTCACCACCTCTAACTAACGATGACCAGAGCATAATAGCTGCCACTTCACTTCCATCTCACCAAATTTCACCCAAATCTTTTTTTGTGGCCGCACTTAACCTTGAACTTTCACAGGTAAGGGAGTGTGGGAAATGAAGTTTCAGCTTAGCTAAATTGACCAGTACTAAATCACACACTGTGTAGTAAATGAGGTAGTACCTGTGAAATTTTAGAGAATAGTCTACTACAGTTAATTCATGAAGTAGTCATTCTTTAATGTTGCTGTTGTTTTGTTGTTTTTGTGGTTCTAGCAATTCTGTCAGATAGAACCTTGGGCTGAGAAGGTCATGGGATTCAATGAAGAGTTGTGAGTAAGGGGTAGGAAGTATAGCATATAATTAAGCTGGCAACTAAGAAAAAGTAATTCTTTACTGGAACAAGAGACAACTTTGCCCTGTCAGTAAAAAACAGAGCTCTGGTGGGGCAATAAACAGTTTCTCCTGGACAGGGACCGAGGCCCGAAGGGCAACTCAGCGGAGTGTGATAACACTGGGCACTTTTGTGGATGCTGATATCTTTGGTCCTGTTGTCATGACTGCATTGTAATTATTGCTGAATACTTTAAGTTGGTTTGTGCCTTTTAATCTTTTCAGTGCAGACAGAAATGTTTAAAACTGGGCTGAGAATAGCTTGTGCAGCACTGTTTTAGCTACATCACTGTGGGTATGGTATACCTGGCAGCTATGGAAGAGCTCTGATTTGCAATCTATTTTCAGATTCCAGAGTGCACCTTAGTGCCTAGTCACTGCAGAACCACTCAGCATCCACTGTTTCTTCTCATGGTACCAGGAGTTTAATTTTGACATTTGGGAAATAAATTTTTCTCATTGTACATCAGTTAATGTTATGTGGCCAAGGGGTATGGCTAATCAGATATGTGCTTCCCGATGTGTGAGTCCCAAGCAGAAAGGTCAAAAACAGCAACAACAAAAAGCCAGATTTTATTCACACCACCTGTGAAGCTGTGAATAGACCATCATAAGTTTTTGCCACCTAGATCCTTGCTACCAGTGTGGGCCAGCAGCCTCAGCATTTAACCAAGATCCCAGTTAATTCTGTGTATCAGTCCATTTCTGTTGCTCATAACAGAAATAACTGGAACTGGGTAATTTGTAAAGATATTGCAAACAGTTTTGGAGGGTGGGAAATCCAAAGTGAGAGCCTTGTTGTTGGGTAGTGACTCTTCACAGCAAAGCAGAATGTCACATGGCAGATGGCTGAGCACACAGAGAGAGAAGTTCTCATGTGCTCTCCTATTAAAGTCATCAGAACCACTCCCATGACCACCATTAAACTATCAATGGATTAATACATTCACCAGGGCATGGTCCTCACAATCCAATCACCTCCTTAAGGCCCCATCTTTCAACTAACATGATAGTATTTTCCACCCTCTTAACATTGTCACAGTGGGGACCAAGCCTCTAACACATTAAACTTTGGGGGGACACAATTCAATCTATAGCATGCCTATACATGGTAATATAATGCATCTGTCACAACTGTTTACCTGGTGCATATGTTTTTTTCTTACTTCTCAGATGTCTACCTATTTAACTGCATTAGGGTAGGCTCTGATATGTGCATTATGGAATATGTGGTACCTTGGCCTCTTCTGTCAGGCAAAGTCAGCCAAGCAGATATTGGGAATGTTCACAAGGTCAGTGTTCTCTGGCTTTCTATTTCTCCAGCAGCCCTCTTCTCTCTCCTCCTTGTGCTCTGATATTCACCCTTGTCCATTACTTACCATTTCTCTTTTCTGTGAAGTTCACTACAATCTCCCTTTCAAGTACACCTGAATGTGATGTGAGCTGGTAACAACTTTAGGAGTTATTTTCTGAGGTGAACAACAGTGTTTTGCTTGTTTAGCATCTATTTTACCCATCTGGTAATAAGATTTCACATTGTCTTTAATGAGTCACACCTCCCCCATCTCAATCCATGATGCTAGGGTGGGGAAAATTCCATTTTTGCCTCAAAGGGTAAGAATGTGGTATAGCCCTGACCAATCTTCTTGTTCCATTGATAATTCAAATCAGTCCTGTGAAATCAAATCCTGTGGTTCCTATTGGAATGTTTGGGAAAGATAAACTCTGTTTCTGCTGGATTGTTGCTCTAAGTATTTCTTGAACCTAGATAACCCAGGGACTATCTTGTGGAGCTAACCATTCTGGAAGGAAAAATCAAACATAGAAGTAAACAGAGTCTGTAATGAGGAGAGAAACTTTGTCATGATAATTTGATTTGAGCTCCTGGATCCAGTTTTCAGTTACATGGTTCAGTAAATTTCCTTGTGTTTGAGCTAATTTGGGTTGGACACACATACAAGATGGGACAAGGCCACAATCAAGGCCTAGTGGATTTGACTGATAAAGACACAATGAGCCACTTTTACATTTAGACAGTTTATTACTTTTACAGAGAGCAAAAAGAAAAGTAAGTCAAAGGTGCCAGCTCCCCACACACCAAGAGGTGGATAGGTTTATGGCATAGAACATGGTGATAGTTTAGTGGGTGTATACTTATCTCCAAACTCATCAGGTTGTACACACTATGTACAGTTTTTTTCTATGTCAAAAATTTATAAAAAATAAAACAAAATAAAATTTATGATACAAAAAACAGATATAAAAAAAAAATCCAGATGAATGAAACGTAAGTTGTGAATTGGTTCCTCAGCAAGCAAGTCCCTATTGCTGAGGAACCAATTGTAGATGTCAGCTGAGAAGTTTTATATTCTGCACCTCTGTTCTGGGGAAGGTGGGAGAAAACCCCTATACTTCATCAGAAATCCAAAAAAGACAACGAGAAGATAGGAAGGCAAGTGGTAGATGGCCTCATAGCTGTTTCTTAGAGACCTTCCATCCCATCGTATTCCTGGAGAATCATAGTTCTTCTGCCAAGATGCAGCAAAGCTGTGGTCTAAGCCTTTTCTTGCAGCAGCACTGGTGTCTTCTCCAGGGATTTAGAATGATTTGCAGCATTGGTTTTTGGAGTGTCACTTTCCATCTTTATACTCGGGTTCTCCTGAAGATTTAGTGAGTTCAATATCTTTTAATAAACCTATTTTATGTTTAAAATAGAGAGTGTCACTCTCTATTGCAAATAGGATCCTTAATTGATACAAATCTAAGACAAAATTTCTACTACTTACCTACTTCCTACCACTTTCCACTTATGATCTACATGACTCAGAAATCCATCCTTTTATCACCAAGCCATCTTTACACAGGTCTTGTTATGAAATTCTTCAAGATCTAAAGAAATGAATTTCTAATGATGACATTTCAAGTTTCATATTAGATAATGTGTGAGATTAAAAAATGATACACATTTGTTGGAGAAAATATGAAAAACACATTACAGTAGAAATAAATCATCCAAAATTTATTTATCGTTGTTGGAGGATGATGGTTCATTCCAATTGTCCTTGGCAACAGCAGTCACTCAGCATTTTTGTTGTTGTTTGTTATTCTAAAATGTCTTTTCTCTTCTCTTTGCATTGGGCTGGTATTATCAATTTTTCTTCTTGAAACATATTTGTTGGATTACTTGTTTCTTAAAATGTGTACTTTTACCCTTTAGATTGTGCGTTTAGAATGCCATTTTACACGTATCAAACTTGTGAAGTCATCAAGCCTCATATTTTGAATATATAAACATCTTTTCGCTTGCTCTAGACACCTTAGCAGCCTATAAATCTCTTTAAAATAGAGGTTGCACACTGGCTCAGACATGCAGTATTTAAACACTTAAAAAAAATTGCCAATGTTTACAAATTGTGACATTTTATTTACAAGTTCAAATTTCAGCTTCTCCTTCGAGAATAAATCTGCATGATCTGGGAACACTGGGCCCACATTCTTGCAATTAAGTAATGGCTGCTCTCTTCCAGTGTAGTCAGGTGCTCTTCTGTTTACCATAGGCCCTGCCTGGCCCATTTTCTTGTTTATATTTCTTTGCGGAAAGGAATTATAACTTCATCCTTAAGAGCATGTGCTCTCACACCTTTCTCAATCAACTCTCTTCCCACCCACACTCTTCTGTATCTTTTCCTTTTACCTCCTATTGTCTCACCCCTTTAGCACAAACCCCTCTAAATGACACTGTGCATTTTTCCCTTTGCAGCTAAACTTTTTAAAAAAGTGGTCTACACTCATTGTTTTCACATTGCAACTTCCCATTTTTTCATCAAAATTGTTGAAGAGACATTTTTCAAAGGAAGACATACAAATGGCCAACAGGTACATGAAAAAATGTTCAACATCACTAGTCATCAGGGAAATGCAAATTAAAACCACATTGAGATATATCACCTGACCCCAGTTAGACTGGCTATAATCAAAAAGACAGTGAATAACAAATGCTGGGGAGGGTGTGGAGAGAAGGGACCACTCCTGCACTGTTGGTGGGACTGTAAATTAGTAGAACCACTATGGAAAACAGTATAGTGGTTTCTCTAACAACTACAGATAGATATTCCATACGATCCAGTAATCCCACTTCTGGATATATACCTAGCAGAATGGAAGTCATCATGTCGAAGGGATACGTGCACTCCCATGTTCATCATAGCTCTGTTTACAATAGCCAAGACATGGAACCAACCTAAATGTCCATCGATGGATGATTGGATAAGGAAACTGTGGTATATATACACCATGGAATACTACTCTGCCATAAAAAAGAATGAAACACTCCCATTTGCAACAACATGGATGAGCCTGGAGAAACTTATGTTGAGTGAAATAAGCAAAGCACAGAGGGATAAATACTGCATGTACTCACTCAAATGTGAGAACTAAGAGAGAAAGAAGGAAGGAAAGAAAGACTGCAGTAATGCATTGGACTTGCAGAGAAAGAGAACATTCCTTGGGCTACAAAGTGGAGGGGAGGGGAAGGAGGAGGAGGAGGGGGAGGGAGGTTGGGGATAATTGTGTGGGAGACATGAGGTACAAAAGCAATTTC
Source organism: Galeopterus variegatus (assembly GCF_000696425.1). Classification (NCBI taxonomy): domain Eukaryota; kingdom Metazoa; phylum Chordata; class Mammalia; order Dermoptera; family Cynocephalidae; genus Galeopterus; species Galeopterus variegatus. Next base: position 230,481 of record NW_007728016.1, on the reverse strand, counting down.
TGGTAATAGGTGTGCTGACAGTATGAATCTGGCCGTCACATCATGCCACGAGGGTTGACAGTCAGCTTTGGATCTCATGAATATTCATTTAAAAAGTTGTCATTGGAGAAACATTTTAAAAAGTTCTCTGATATTTGTACAACTGGTCTGGTTGCTGTTTGCATGATATATACTTTTCCATACTTTTACTTTTAACCTGTTTTTATTTTTTAATCAAAATTGTGTCTTCTGTAGACAGCACATAGTTGAATCTAGTTTTCATATTCAGTCTAACAACCTGTGTCTTTTGATTGTATTTACTGGCCATTTGTATATAATTTTTTGCAAAGTGTCTGTTCAAAGTTTTGTCCTTAAAAAATTAGGTCGTCTTCTTATTATAGAGTTGGAAATAGCCTTTTGTCAGACATACGTATTGCAAATATTCTTCCTCAGTTTTTGGCTAGCATTTACATTTCTAAAATGGTGTTCTTCAAAGGGCAATTTAACAATTTTTTTTCTTATGTTCATCCTTTTGGTGTACTCTCTATGAAATCATTGCCTATCAAAAGGTTGTGAAGATCTTTTTTCCTATTTTATTCTTGTAGAAATTTAATAGTTTTGGTTTTATATTTAAGCATATAATCCACTTCAAGTAAATTTTTAGGCATGATATGAGTTGAAAATCAAAGTAATTTTTTTTTCCATTTGGGTATCCACTTGTTTTATTGAAAAGACTATACTTTTCCCCTTGAATTACCTTGGTATCTATATTGAGAATCAATTAAAGGTAGGTAGATAGATAGATAGATAGATAGATAGATAGATAGATAGATAGATAAAGACAGGAAGGGAGGAAAAGAGGTGGACAGAAGGGAGAAAGGGAAAGAGAAACAGGGCAAGATAGAGTCTGTTCTGTTTCATTAATCTATGTGTTTATTCTTATAATAACATACTGTCTTGATTTTTAAGCTTTATTTTAAGTCTTGAAATTAGTGAGTAAGACTTTCAACTTTTTTCTCCTTTTTCAAATTGCTTTTGCTTCTTAGTCCTTTGAATTTCCACATGAATTTTACAATCAGCTTGTCACATTCTACACAAAAGGCTGCTAACAATTTGACAATTCATTGCATTGATATCTTGACAGTATTGATTGTTCTAAGCTATAAACATGGTATATGTCTCCATTTATTTACATCTAACTTCATTTCTTTAAGCAATGTTCTGTAATTACCAGTGTAGAAGGCTTGCACATACATTGTTATATTTATTTCTGTGTATTTTATATTTTTGATATTGTAAATTATATATAAGAACATGTGGTATTTCTTTTTCTCTGCCTGACTCGTTTCACTCAATATTATTCTCTCAAGGTCCATCCATGTTGTTGCAAATGGCAGTATTTCATTCGTTTTTATAGCTGAGTAGTATTCCATTGTGTAGATATACCACATTTTCCGTATCCACTCATCCGATGATGGACATTTGGGTAAATTATATTGTTTTTAATTTTGATTTTCAATTGCTCATTACTAGCACTCAGAAATATATATATTTTTTATCTTTGATCTAACATCATTTTACCTTTCCAAACACATACATTAGTTCTAATAGCTATTCTTTTGTAGATTCCGTAGGATTTTTTTTTGTGGACATTATTATGTTTACAAATACAGCTTATTTTACTTCTTCCTTTCCAATCTATATTTCTTGTCATATGGCACTAGCTAAGACTTCCAGTACAATGTCAAATTGAAGATATGAAAGTAGGAGTCTTTATTTTTGAGATCTTAAGGGACAGGGCATTCAATTCTCAACCACTGATTATGGTGTTAGCTGTAGTTTTTCTTATGGATGCCCTTTATCATGTTAAGGGATTTACCCTATATTCTTAGTTTGATAAGTGTTTTTATCAAGAATGTATGTTGGATTTTGTCAAATGCATTTTCTGCATTTAGTGAGATGACCATATTTGTTTTTACTCCATTATGCTGTTAATACAGTACCTTATATTTTATTTTTGTGAGTAAACCAAGCTTATACTTATGACATAAAACGCACTTGATCATGCTACTGTATATTTTTATGCATTCCTGAATCATATTTGCTAATATAGCATAAAGGATTTTTGTTTCTATGTTCATGAGAAATAAAATGTCATTTTTATAGTTTTCTTTTTCTGTAATGTCATTGGTATCAAGGTAAATCTGGACCCATAAAATAATTTGGGAAACGTTTATTCAATTTTCTGGAGGATTGGTATTATTTCCTCTTAAATGTTTGGTAGAATTCCCTGGTGAAGCCATCTGGACCTGTAGTTTTCTTTGTGGGAATATTCTAAATTACAAGAAGGTTTGAAATAAATATACACTCATTCAGATTTTGTATTTTTTTTTCCTTGGGTTGGTTTTGGCAATTTGTGTCTTTTAATAAATATGTTCATTTCATCAGTGTTTTAAGTATATTGTCATGAAGTAATTCATAATAATTCCCTTTTATACTTTCAATCACCTTGGTATCTATAGTGATATCTTCTCTTTTATTCCTGATCTTTGTAATTTGTACTTTTTTTATTCTTATTCAATCTATATAGAAGTTAATTATTTTATTGATCTCTTAACATGTTTTGATTTTATGTATTGTCTCTATTGTTTGTCTCTTTTATGTTTCATTGTTTTCTATCCTTATCTTTGTTATTTACTTCCTTTTAAGTACTGTTAGTTTATTTTCCTTCTAATTGGCAAGGAGTTCAGTACTGTGCTTAAGTCCAAAGACAAGAAACAACCAATCTTAAATTCTCAACTTTGAGAGCCTTTCTCCTAGTACCACTCCCAGAATCAATTTTCTATCAGAGTTTATTAAGCAATAGACTGAAACCACACCAGTAATTTGAACAGAGAAAGTTTAATATAAAGAAGGTGGTTAACTACTGAAAGAGATACAAAAGGATTTTACTTCTATGAAGAAGTAGCAAATTCACAAAGCAGCTACTATCATTAGGGCCGAAGGGCATTGAAGAAAAAAAATACTTAAAGGATGCACCCCACACCCACCCCTGGATGAGACTCAGACTTCTTTTGATAGGATGCTGCTGACACAAGAACATGCAGCCTGCCAGTGGTGAAAAACATTGCTGGAAGACATGAGTCAGAGGTGGTCCACAAGAGTGGCCCATTTGGTGGTAGAGAAACTTGGCAGAGTGTGCAGGTAAACTGGACATGATTGTAGAAGTGACTCACAAGGCCCAAAAACACTTGCTGGAGGGTTCAAGAAGACCAGAGCTAGTCCATTGGAACAGCCTACCAGGAATGGAGAAACTTGCTAGCAGGTCTGGGCACAAATGATCTGTGAAGACCTCTGGGTAAACATACTGGGTCTCTTGCATGCAGCACACCAGAATTAGGCAGGGACACCTTTTTCTCTTGTTTTAGGCTTGAAGTATTCCTTCAGATCTCTCTATTGACAAACCCTAACATTAAGACAGCTGAAAAATAAAAAAAATGTCTATAGGATCAAGTTCTAGTACTACAAAGCAGGGCAAGAAAAAGTGGATTTGGGATTATGAATCATAGACAGATAACTTACACACCACATGCGATTTCTTTGTATTTATTGTATTAGATGTATATCAAGCTTCTTGGAGCTCTGGGTTTAAAGTTTTCTATAAAATTAGAAAAAAAAGTTAGCCTTTACATTTTCAATTTTTTTTCTGTCCTCTATCCCCTAGGATTTCACTGCATTATATTAACTACTTCATATTATTCCATAGGTTACTATTGCTCTGTTCAATTATTTTCTAGCCATTTTCCCCCTTTATTTCAATTTTAATAGTTTTAATTGCTATGTTTTTAAACTCAATGATCTTTTCTTCTGTGGTGTATAATCTGTTAATTTTATTCAGTAAATTTTTTATTTGTATATTTCATCTCTAGAAATTTCATCTAGTTTTAAAATATATTTTCCACTTCTATTCTTTTTATGTTCATGCTTTTCTTTAAATCCTTAAGCATATTGAGCACATATATAGCAATTGTTTAACACTTACCTGCTAATCCCATCATTTTTTGTTTGTTTGTTTGTTTTCTTCTGTTGATTGACTCCTGGTTATTGGTCACATTTATCTGCTTCTTGGCACAGCTAGTAATTTTTGATTGGATGGTAAACATTTTGTGAATGCTATAGTGTTGACTGTCTGGATTGTGTTGTTTTCCTTTAAAGAGTGTTGAGCTGTTTTGTAGCAGGCAGTTTTGTTATTGTGGATCAGTGTGATACTTTTCAGACTTATTCTTAAGCTTTGTAAGAGTGGGCCAAAAGTAGTTTTTAGTCTAGGTCTAATTCTTACTACTAAAGTATGAAGCTTCTTGGAGTCTCTACTGAATACTGTAATTCCAGGTACTTCTGGTACCTTTTAAAGTCTAAGAACTACTGTACTAGAGCAATCCTTCTCAAACTTTCATGTGCATATGATTCACCTGAAATTTTCACCTGAGAATTTTGTTAAAATGTGTTTTATGATTCAGTAATCAGGATAATGCCTGAGATTCTAAAGTTTTGACAAGCTCCTAGGTGCTTCTAATGCTGCTTATTCTCTTTGAATAGCAAGGACCATATTTTGAATAGCAAGGACCTAGAAACCTTACTTTCACCCAAGGAGTTTGATTTCAATGGCATAAGAATGTTTGTTTCTTAGATAACTGCATAATTAACAAGAAAACTCATTCTGGAATTTCTGCATTGAGGCTCCAATTACTGGATATGCTACCACAAAAATAAATATTTTAGGTGGAAACAGTATAGGAATTTCTCTAAATTTCTAAGTCCAAGTTTCAAGAATGAGAAACTTACTATAATTAGTAATAAGCATATAATGTCATTAGCTGAAAATTTTTATTATATGCTGGATGCTCTGCTTATTATCTCTTTTAATCCTCACAGTATCTCTAGGAAGTCAGTATAATTATTTTTCCTTTTTTATACCTCTTATTTTAATCTCTTCAACTGAAACTCAGATTAAATGACTTGTCTGATGTCATCCAGGTAGTAACTGGCAAAACCTTTACTTAATCCAAGGCTGTCAAATTCAAATCTCCATATTATAGTTTTTGTGCTTATTCTGCTCTTTTAGTACTTTAGTTTGAATACAGTCTTAAGCACACACACACACACACACACACACACACACACAATCAAACTTACTATGTATTGGATTACCATGATTAATAAAAAATCTGAGTTAAGCATAGGTTGCAGTCAATCCCACCTGGCATGTTGCCTGTATTCTGTGAATTCATTTCAATCAATTGTAAATAACAGCCTCTATAGCAACTGCTATTGCTTAAGAAAAGTCATGTACTAATATAGGCTTGAAAAAGTCATGTACTAACACAGGTATGAGTTATTTTCTTTATTGTAACTTAGCAAAACAATACTTTTATTTTACTTAGAGGGAGGAGATTTATCCTGTCAAATAAAGGAAGACTTTGAAAGGACTGGCAAAAATTGGAGCACTTTGTATACTGGGACTAAAGCAATACCATCTCTGTTTCAAAGTCACAGCACCTTGATTGGGAAATTGGAATGGCTCAGAGAAGGTTCCAGGGAAGGAAGTTGGGTTACACAGTGTGCATTGTGGTTCTTTCAATCCCCCCCCCCCCTTTCTCTCTCTCTCTCTCTCTCTCTCTCTCTCTCTCTTTCTGTCAACAGGGGCAAGAGAACTCTGTTCTCTGCAGTAATTACATTGTAGCCTGAAGCATGAGATTTGATCACTCATAGTGTACCTTGGATCAGAAAATACATTATTAGTTAAAAAGTTATCCATATTTAAAAAAATAGCAAACTAGCACTATGATCTGCAGTTCTGGCCATTGCATACAAAATTTAATAAATTGGGTAAGTGCCACTGGAAAGACTTTCTCCCTTCATAAAAATTATTCAAAGCCTGTTTTCTATGTAGGTAAGATGCTTTCTTAAATATGGTGCTCTCCAGTGTGAATGGCCCTACGTAAAGACAGCCCAAATAGATCATTTCTTGAAGTTTTTTAAAAAGTATGATGAAGTCTCTTTTACTTTCTCTTTTAGTAAACTTTAGCCATATTCCTGCTTGAAGGTAAAGGGCAGGCTGAACGGCCATTCTGAGATCTCATAGCTCCGTGATTCTCTGACTGTATTCTTAGACCAAATTTACCCATAAGCCTGATTTTACTGTTTGTATTCAATTTGTAAGAAATAACTGGTCCCAAGTCTTTAGTAAAAACAGAAAGCATTAGTATTTCATCATTAACTTCTTTGTGCCTTAATTTGAAAAAATAAGTCAATATTTTAAAAAATGCTCAATGGTAGAGATGGAGAAAATTCAAGGGGAGGGTGCTTGATGAAGATAACTCTCCACTACAAGAAGTTGAACTAAAATTAAATCCTGATTATATCATTCACTTGGTTATAACTCTGTGATCCCACATCCCCTCCTTCCCACACCAGTGACCTAAAGATAAAGTTCAAAGTGCTTAATATGCCAGATAAACTTTCAGGATCTAATCTGAGCATACTGTGTGGCCTCATCAGTCACTTGTCCATCCCCCACACACTAGCCTGAAGCCACACTAAACTATTTGAGGATTGTATTAGTCTGTTTTTGTTGCTTATAACAAAATACCTGCAACTGGGTGATTTGTAAAGAAAACAAAGTTCATTGCTTACAGTTTCTGAGGCTGGGAAGTCCAAAGTCCATTTGGTGGTGGTGACAGTGACCCAGGGGTCTTACATTGCAAGGTGGTGGAAGCAGAGAGAGCAGTGAGAGAGGAAGACAGACTCTCCTCTTCTTTTAAGGCCTTCAGAACCATGTCCTGACTACCATTTTTAATCCATTCACTACTGCACAGTCCTACAATCGAATCACCTCTTCAAGGCTCCACCTTTCAATCACTGTAATAGGATTTCCTACTCTCTTAACAGTCACAGTGGGGGCTAAGTTTCTAACACAAAAAACTTGGGAGACAATTCAAGCCTCAGTGAGTTTTGGGGGGGACATAATTCAATACACTGCAAGGGTCCAATAGCATTCCATGTTCTTTCTGGACCTTTGTAAATGGTATGTGCTGTATCTGCAATGTTTTTCTCTTCCCCCACCATTTACCTTCAAACTCCTACTTATGCTTTATACCTGAATTTGGAAATCACTTCTTCCAAAAAGTACCCCCCGACTCTCCTATGACTGATCCAAGTGCCCTCCTCACCATGTGCTTCTGTGGTGCCCTGTGCTTATTTCTAAATATGCAGAAAAAAAAATTGTTCTATGTAGTAATTTCCTGCATACTAATTTTTCTTTCACACAAAACCGTGGATGTTTAAGAGACAAGAACTGCCCAGTCAACCCTGTATCCCAAGCACTTAAAAGATAATAGATATTCAATAAATATTTATTAGGTAATGGAAAGAATGAACTGACCTTGAATGGAACAAAATTTTTCTGAAAAACAACAACAAAAATAACCCAAAACAATTCTGGTGATAATAAAGCAATAAAGCACATACTGGAACATCAGTAACCCCTGAATAGAAATAATTTAAAGTTGTGAGGAATGCCAAAGAAAGCCTTTATAAGATAATGGCATATTGTTATAGAATCAAACTTCTATGCACATTGCATATGTATGCTTCCATATAAAACTATTGAAATTATGAAAACAATTGCTAAAATTACTCAGAATGATAGAGGCTTTCATGAAACTCAAATGAGATAATGTAGTGAAACATTAACATTGTTACTGGCACATAATGTGTAGTCAATAAGTGGTAGCTAATCTTAGCATCGATATTTTTACATCAGTGAAAATACTCAGTTTCCTGGATTTTGTACTGCCTGTCCATTTCATTTATATTCTGGTGTTATGCATATAAAGAGACAACAAAGTCAAATAACATATCAGAACTCATTTATCCAAATTTGCTGTGGATTGAATGTCCCCCCACAACTCACTGAAGCCTGATCCCCATTGTCACAGTGTTAAGAGGATGGAAAATCATACTATCATATTTGAAAGGTGGGGCCTCTGGGAAGTGATTGGGTTGTGAGAACTATGCCCTTGTGAATGGATCAATCCATTCATAGATTAATGGGTTCGTGGTTCAGTGGGTTATCATGGGAGTGGTGCCTGTGTCTTTGTGAGGAGAGCAAGTGAACACGCTAATGTACTCTTCTCACCCTTTGCCATGTGATACCCCAAGTTGCCACAGGACTCACAGATGTGCCCCTGAACCTTTGCAGCCTCCAAAACTGTGAAATAAATTTCATTTTCTTATAAATTTCCCAGTTTCAGGTACTCTGTTATGAGCAACAGAAACCAGATTAATACAAAGTTTATCTCCATTCATTCATAATCCTTTTCTGAAGCTAAGAGTGTGATATTGTTGGGTTATTGAAGATTTATTTCCCATTGTTACTGGAAGAAGCTGCATTCTTTACCCTGTGATTCTTTGATGATGCAAAAGAACAGACCTGCCACATGGATGATACAGTGCATTGCATGTGAAACCTTCGCAACTTTTCTCAAGGCCTTTAACCACGACCTTCCCATGCTTTTCCTAACATACTTGCTGCACCTGCCCTGCCTCCCTTCCCAGGGTCAAGGATTTCCCCTGCAGGCTCCTCAGTTCATGCAAGCTCTGCATCCCACCCCAGCCCAACTCTCCAGACACGAAAACTTTTATCAGAAAATCTCCTCCCTTGCATCTTGATGTCTCTTTCTAGCTATTATATTTTTCTCCTTGCCATAAACTTCTAGAAAGAGAAGCTTGTATTTCCACTTGAGACTTTCTCATCTTTCCTCTTCTTCACCTGTTCAATCTGTCTTCTTGCCGCACTACTACACTCCTTAAGGCCTATAATCACTGAATCTAACCATTTAAAACAAAATTTACTTTATTTTACCTCTGCAGCATTTAATTCAGGTTCCCTTTCCTTCCACCTCTTTTGCCTCTGTTCCCTCCTACCCCTTTGCCTGCTCCTTCTCAACATTCCTTGAATTTTGGTTTTTCATGGTTTTATTCTTGGGCCTCACCTTTTTTTTAATCTACACTCAGAGTTCATCCATTTGTGTCTATGAGGCACAACCATTCATGCCTGCACCACACATGTAGATGGCTTCCCAATTTGTATTTCCAGCTGAGCATGTTTTCTGAACTATATACCTAATTGCCTACTAGATAGTAGATACAGATGCTCTTAGGGATGTGGTGGGGTTACTTCTCTATAAATCAATCATAAGTTGAAAATTTAAGTTTAAAAGGCATTTAATACCCACATAAGCCTATTGTAAAGTGAAAAAATGACTTTGCAAATGTGATTAGATTAAGGATCTTGAAGTGGGGAGATTATCCTGAATTATCTAGGTGGGTTCTAAATGCAACCATAAGTATCCTTATAAGAGGGAGACAGAGATTTGACATGCAGAAGAAGGCAGTTGAAGTAAAATGCTATGCTGCTGGCTTTGAAGACAGATGAAGGGCCGGCCCGGTGGCGCACTGCTACAGTGCGCCGCTTGGGAGTGCGACGGCACTCCCGCCGAGGGTTCGGATCCCA